>NW_021319552.1:243067-290341 GCF_001605985.2 Dendrobium catenatum
CAGATCAACCAGCCTCTTCTAATGCACATACTGCGTGGGTAGCTTAGCTTCAAATTACATTAAAAATTTGATTACTACACACATTAACTACATATGCTTCACAGAGGAAACGAAAAAAAAAAAGGGGGAATACTCAACCATAACTTTCTTTCTGCTTAAATATAGTAATAACTGATAATATAGACAGTAAACTAAAACATAAGTCTAGTGATTAAGCATCCACTCAACAATTTGAAGGGATTTTGAGAAAGGTAACTGTTGGTTGTAATTGTTGACCTGTACTGCGGCATACAAAAAAAAAACGTAAAATCCCATACCTGTCCGCCATATCTTCGCACGTCGTCAACACCTTTCGCACGTCGCTCGCACTCCGACGTCGCTTCTCTCCATGATCTCCTCCACGAGTCGTTAAAAGCCCGAAGAATCGAAGCCTTCAGGGCTCTCTTTTCTTTTTTGCTCTTCCTCTCGCACGCTTCTTTGGCGTCCTTCGTCGTTGTTCGACTTTGTCCCTTCAACGACATTCCCTTCAAGTTAGATCGAAAGTTACAACAGTTCGATCGAAAGTTGGAACGGGAGCTCGCTTGTTGTGGTGGAAACTTTCTTCCTTCAGCACACTTCTTCACCCCTTTGACGACATTCCCTTCTTGTCGGATAGGAAGTTACAACATTTTGGGCGGAAGCAACGAAGGGAGCTCACTGTCTGAGATGGTAACTTTTTCCTTATCGGGCGCTTCTCCGGCTCCTTCGTAGCTGTTCGACCTTGCCCCTTCGACGACTTTACCTCCCTGTCGAATTGGGAGTTATGTCATTCGGATCAGAAGCTATAACGGGAGCTTGTGTGCAGTTAAGGTAACTTTCTCCAATCTGAGCGCTTCTTTGGCTCCTTTGATGACTTTCCATTCCTGTGGGATCGGAAGTTAAGGTATTTCGATCGGAAGCAATACAGGAAAAGCTCGCTTGTTGTGAACGACTCTGCTCGAGACGACAGTGGTCGCGACTCGTGACTGCTAGACTGCTCGGGACTGAGCTCGACGAGCCACTCTACATGAAACGAGTCAAGCTCGAGCTCGTTTTTTTACCTCCACTCGAGTTCGAGCTCGAGCTCAAGCTCGGGCTCTGGCAGTCGAGCTCAACTCGAACACCCCCCTGGCTCGAGCTCGACTCGACTCGTTTGCACCCCTAGTTGCCAATAAGGACACAATATTACTCTACCAGGAATTAGCTGTACATCATGGCGATGTGCTGTATTTCAAATTGTTTAGTTTGACTAAATTCAACATACAATGAAAAATAAACATAGGGGAGTATTCCAAATTCCACAATAAAATGCTTTACTTATGCTTTTATCCAACTAAACACCTAGCATTTAAAAACTCATATAATTGGTTTTTACTTCTAATACATCTAAGCAAACAAACCTTTACAATGGATTTAATGACCCTATAATTGATATAAATAAAACTTATAGTCATAAGAGTTCTATTAAATAGAAAAAAATATATAATTTATCTAATTTATTTCAAAATAAATAAATAATTTTCATTTATCTTAATTAATTTTCGTTCAAATATTCATATTAAAATTTAGTTAAGAATCAAATATTCTCCTCTTACGATAGCTCACTATTTGTTTGTGTTCACCTCATTCAAAAATTTATTCATTCGAATTCGGCTCGTATTCAAAATTGTTTATGAATAGCATGTTTGTATTTGATTTGTATTTAGCTTGAAATTGTTATAAAAAAACTAAATTTAAATTTTTTTTATTAAAATAGAACTATAGTTAATGAGTTGTATTCTTTTATTCATCATCTTATAGTCCTAATTTTTATATGAAATCATATACAAGTATTAATAATAAAATTTGAGAGATTATTTAAAACTTAATTTGTGCTTTAACTAGAAAAAATTTATAGCTCCGCCACTAATTGCAACCAAAGCTTCAACAAGATTTATATACCAAAACAATCTGTCACCACAGATACATCTAAACTATCATCCGCTAAATACTTTCAGCATAAGATAAAGCTCAAAAAATATCTTCTATACTTAAAGCAACCCGCAAGAGGTTTAACTCGCTAGGGCTTCTCAAATATGCAAAGATAACAAGAGTCCAGTGTCAATTCCTACGGGCGAGAATGTGACAAGCCAGATGACTAAATAGACAAATAAATGGGGGCAAGGGTAAACTGAAAAAGAGAAATGTGGGGACAAAGGAGAATGCTAGGATTAAGAGATCGGAGCGAGAATCTATAGAATCCAAAATTGAAAAAGGAACGACCTTTTAGGACAAAAAATAAGCAACCTTAAAATTTTAATTATTTCAAGCCTAAAAATGAGTCAAATATGATCAAATAAATGGTCATTTATGATTGGCTCATTTACAATTCGGGCTAATTTTCGACCGGTTATTCAGTGAAAGAATCAAATACGAGACTTTTCATAAATTGAACACGAGCTTTTTTTATAGCCTTACACATTAAGATTTAGCCACCACTCAACTCACTTTGATCTATTTATTAGGATCTTTTGTTGCTATTTAATAGGTCTTTTAGTTTAAAATTTGCATATATAATGTATGCGTAAATTTGCCTTAATTTTTTTAAAAGTCCCAAAAATTAAAAATTTTACAGCCCAAAAATATATATAATTACATCATATATTAATTGGTAAGAATTCGAATTGTAGCAATGTGTGGTTTTGCAAATTACTCGATTGTTTTGTGGTCGGCAGTAAAAATGGGCACGGGAATTGGAAAAACCGTGAATAAGAAGGGCGTTTTCGTCTTTTTATCCTTCCTCGCAAAACTCAAAGGCTGATTAAAAACCGAGCCAACGGAGAAAAGAAAAAGAAAAAAAAAAATTGATAAAGGTGAGGGAGCGGTGGAAGAAGGCAATCAAGCCGTCTTTGTGGGGGCGACAGAAGAAGGAGAAGCGAAATAGAGATATAGAAAGAGACGATAGAGAATTCAAGACTCCATCGCCCTTCCTTATTTGAGAGGGCGGAGAGCGAGAGAGGCCGAAGCAGAGAGAGAGAGAGAGAGAGGGGAAGAGGTGAGGCCGGTAGCTGTCATTACAACTTTCTTTAGATCTTCAACCGACCTGCAACCGGCAACTCGCAAGACTTCCGATCGGAGCAACGGCGGCAGCGATGGCTTCAAGGAAGGGTCGAACACAGGCGGCAGCCTTACCTGCAGCAGCGCCGCCTCTGCCGCCGGGAATGGAGACGCGTTTCCGAGGCGTACGCAAGCGGCCATGGGGTCGCTTCGCCGCCGAGATCCGGGATCCTGGTAAGAAGACGAGAGTCTGGCTTGGCACCTTCGACTCCGCGGAAGATGCTGCACGCGCCTACGACACCGCCGCGCGTGCCTTACGCGGACCTAAGGCAAAGACCAACTTTTCCGCTATTCCTTCCCACGCTTCTACGCTCGGCGGTGGATCCGGATCCGGATCGGTCCCCCTTTCCTTTTTCCATCAACAGCTGCCGCCGCCCGCGAGACCGGCAACGAGCAGTCTGAGCAGCACGGTGGAGTCGTTCAGTGGCCCGCGGCTCTCCGTGCCACCGGCGATCTATTTACGGCAGCTGGTGCAGCCGGCGCCTCCACGGGTGCTTGATGGTGACCAGGACTGCCATAGCGATTGCGGCTCCTCGTCTTCGGTAGTCGATGATGGGGACATCGCATCTGCGTACAGGCAGCCCTTTCCTTTCGATCTCAACCTTTTACCACCTCCGGATGATGAACTGCAGAGCACAGCTCTCCATCTCTGAGGCATAACTGAGAATACAAATTGGTTCTCTTCTTCTCTTTTATATGTTATTTTATTTGGTTCTCTCTATGATTTGGTACCGGAGGGGGAGTATGATGATGGAGTTGTGTTTTTGTTAGGATTTATCAGATCTATCTAGGGTTCTGATCAGTTCGGATCTGGAGCTTTATATTGGATCTATTTTTCACTTATTGTTCTATGATGTCCTTCTCTTCCGCATCTTATCATGTACAAATTTTAATCCATCTAGTAGAATGAATGAGATGAATCAAAAAAGCTGGAAACCAACCGATCTGATTTTAGAGGTTCTCGGATTAATTTCTTTTTTATTTTTCTATTTCTATTACTCTTTTTTTCCGTTGATTTTTCTTATGATTCTTCATGTGAAGATTGACACGCTTTCATGATTTATTTAGGTCATACAAGGCTGGGTCTTTTGTTTTCTGCTGATTTTTATGTCTCTGCTTTATGAACATGGTGACGGATAGAGAGGGAATGGTGCTGGCGGCGTGGTTAGGAGCTTGGGGTCCATGGAACTGATTTGTAGAGGTGTCCATGGTGATGCATTCTTTGGAAGGTTCATGGTATCACAAATTTAATGCTAACCAATAGCTTATCACTTCTACCCTTGGATTCAATTTGGACAAAGTTAATGGAGTTTGTTCTCCAAAACCTAATTTGATTCATTCATGTGTTGTTTTTCTTTGCCATGAAACAGATCATGGATTCATTTCTGAACTTTTCTTTTTGTTTGCTTGGATTAATGACCTTTAAAATGATCTAAAATTGGCCAAATCCTTTTTTTTTTTGGCTAGTTTTTGCACTCTAGTTTTTTCTTCTTGGCAGGGCTTTAATCTAAATGCTTAGTCTATCAGGAAATGGTGCCTGCTCTTTTATTCATTATTTTTATGTTTCTTGTTGTCTCTTAATCAACTTGGTGCGTTTAACATTGGAGCTTTGCACTCCTTAAGGTTGGAGCTACTGTAAATGTTCTGTTTGGTCACCATGTTATTACACCATTTGATTGATTAAAACTTTAATGGAAAGCAAGTATGGGACACATAGGGTCCTATGCTTTGTGTTTTTTTCTTTTAAATTTCCCTTTGCTTAAACTTTTGAATGAAATTAGCTTTTGATGAACTTATGAATACTACAAGTTAGTAATTGGTTGTCTTCTTTTTGTATATTTTATAGCAAACTTGTTAAGCACATGATAAAGTTTGTTTTTTGGTATCATGAATTTTTTCCTTGTATGTTTGCACATTTTGTGTCAATGTATATGCCATTGGAAAAGAGTCTAATGCAGGGAAATAGAAGATTCAAAGGTAATTGATTATAACTTATACCAACAATTTTCTTTCTATAAATGAAATGAAACAATAATACTATATATGAATATGATTAAGATCATATATAATCTAAGTATATATGCTATATGATTATGACAATATATAGATATAGATGAAAATCTATTCAATTTGAACTCATTGTTTCGTTTAGCGTTCAGATGAGTTATGCCTATCGTTATCTCACACTAAGTAAAAAAGGATTGAAATATTTTCTTTTTATAAGAATTCGGTTCGGGTTACGAGTCTCCCCATCACATGATTCAATAAAAGATCTTGAATATATGTCGGATTGGTATATTGGTATATATATATATAGATTTCAAGTTGGAGTTTTGAAACAAGTCAATTTCTTTGCATATTTATAAGAGTTTTTATCAATGGAAGGTTCCACAATTGTGATGGCAGCATTGTCCATTTTGTTCTCATCTTGTTATATGTTATTTATCATGATATTTTTTATGATTTTGTACTGTAAAGGAAAGAGGAAGAAGGGGAGATTGATTATGGTGAGCATTGTTAAGCTGTTTGTGATAAATTGTGGAGATTGTTTGGCTGACTTCAACAAGCTTATGATTATGTTCTTTGAATCCCCTAATGAAAATAACAAGCAGATAATATAGTTTTAGATAGTTTTGGTGATGTGAAGGCCTTCAATACACCGAAGGGGCCTTGTTAATTTCAATATTGCTCTGCTTATTGTGTTCAGTCATTGAATTTTGAGTAGTCAAGATATTTGACAAAATTGTTATGTATTATTTCTTTTATTTTTCTTTATTTGGTTGTTTATGAGGACAAGAGGCTTCACCAGCTTTTGTGCAGAATTGGTTGTTTTGCATTCCTGTTCAAGTTGCTTTGGCGCTCATTCCAGCTAAGGCTTTGTTTGGCGGGAAATTATTATGTGCGGATGTTGAACTCAGTTCCTCGTCTGGAGATCAATCAGAATGTGTCACATCATGATATGAAGCTACGTTATCAAGTGGGGGTGATGTGGCATATTCTGGTTGGTCTTTGGATGATGTTTGGCGTATGTACAAAATAATTTACTTTGTTTGGGATAGCTTTCTAATTGCTTGTTTTAATGATATTTTAGTACATAAATTTAAGATTTTTAATTAGAAAGCTGCTTTAGAAAGTTACAAAAAAGTTGTTCGAAATGAAGCTTGAGACAAGCAATGCAACCATTAGTTATAGCTGCCAAAAAATTTGATTAGCTTTTGGTTTATATTAAAATTGAATTGTATTTAAAAGTAGCGTGCTCGATTCCCCTTGAGCGGCAATGCTTTTTAAATAGGGATCCGTCAAATTCGGATCAGGAGGTTTCTTGGGTGGATGCCTCTTTTAGGTTAGAGGAGGATTAGTCACATCGTTAAGGGTCTTTTCGGGGGTGGTAGAGGGTGGATATTTATTTCCAAAAAAAAAATTGAACTTGTGTTTATGATTGTGGGTTCAAATCAAGCTAAAGTTATATATTCAAATGAGTTATGAATATACAAGTGTACATTGGTCATTGCTTGCATTTTAAAAAGTAATGTATTATATTATTTGTAGCGTAAATAGTATTATTCATTTCACATGATTTGTTTATAAATATAATTTATGTACAATAAATAAAAATGACATTTAATGTTTTAGCCATTAAAAAAGCTAGCAAAAATATGTTTATTATTATTATCATTATTATTTATTTTTATAACTTAATATGATGAGTTAAACTAATTCTTTTATATTTTTTTGCTGGACATTAAGATGATAATTTTTATTGATTTTCTTATAACTTATTATATTTAATTAATAAAATTAATATTCTTTTATATTATTAAAACATTCCTTCATATTACTATGATATGCTAGTAAATATCTTCATAGGTGTTTTATAGATATTTTAACAAGTTTTAAGTACAACTTGGTTTTAGTGAACCTTAGTAACAAAGATTTGCCAAAAATGATTGCCCTCACTCTTAGAAGTATTAGTAGATGGAGAATCCAAATCTCATTAGGCAAAGCAATTTGAGAAGATAATCTTCAAGGCGACATTCTATGAACTCATATAGGTCACTAAGCTTATATCAAGCTTGTTAACGAGCTTTAAACGATGTTATTCATGAACATAAATAAGTGAAGTATATAGCTATTCAAGCTTTTTTATTTAACCATTGAGCATTTAAAAAATGTTCGAGTTTATTTAATTACTTGGTCAAATTATCCCGAATGAGCTATAATTGATTATTTGTAGCCTTAGATTTAACATTCTTCAAACTGTAGTTAGTGTGGACTAATGATAGGGGCTAGAGACATGCACAACTAGACAAACAACTAAAACATGTGCTATTGATGAATATAGACTCCCTCAATTGCACCACTCTTGATCTCATGGAGATGGAGGAAAGACTCACAAAGATGATCTAAGATGCCTTGGTGGGCTTACCAAAGCACGTCCCAAGGGAAACCACATTTGAAGGGTCTTCTAATTTGATAGTTTGTCAGAGAAGGCTAAAGAGCAGATCATTAATCTTTTTTCCCAATGTTGATCTCAGTCACATTATCACAACTGATGAGAAGTATAACCCCCTCCCAGGCGAGCGAGGAGAGTAGAGCTTAAGTTGACAAATGCCTTTTCAAGGAGATAGTCAAGGTAAGACCACATCTAAAGTTTAAGATGCCAAACTTAGAGTCCTTATGGGAAAGGATTGACCAATTCAATAATGCCACATACTTTAAATCAATGACGTCATTACTCAGCATTAATGATGCTTTGAAGTGCCAACTGTTTTTCACACCCCTCAAGTAGTCGGCACTTAGGTGGTAAACTCATTCATAGAATTAGGATAATCTTCATCACCTTACACACCCTTCTTAAGATGTGCCAAGAGCCTGGCAAGTTACTACATAGTTTCATTATAAGATTCAAAATCAAGATACTTGATGTGTTACTACATAGTTTCATTATAAGATTCAAAATCAAGATACTTGATGTGAAGGACTTAGTGCTAGTTGTCACCCATGCTGCTTTTATACGAAGATTGCAAGAAGTTCCATTTCACTATGGCTTGTAGAAACTAAAGAAATTGGTTGAATAATCAAACATACGGGCAAATCCTAAGTGGAGTCGTAAGCCCTATATTAAACCAAACTAATGGGAAACTTCTAAACAAAGCTATTAGCCCCAAACTAAATAAATTAATAGTCATTATGATAGATTTAAGCCCCTAAACTTAAATTTTAATAAAACTAGAACCTATATGTAACCACCCAATCTACTCAAGATCCTTGAGAGAAGGCAACCTATGACATCTAATCAGATTCCCTATATGTTACAACCAATGATTTATTATCATTTGTATATTAAGATTATGATATTCTTGGGATGATGTAATCATAGGATCTTGATCGGGTCTACCTCCATCCCCATAAATGAGACTAAAACAAAGAATTTATTAAGCTATTCTAAATGATTCATCCTTAATCTAGTGTTATCTCTTACGAAGTAGGAGGGATAATTAACTATGAAAGCTTGCACTCATAGGAAGTTAGGACCATATCTAATTAAACCTCAATATGAATATCAAGGGAAATCTAGTTAATTAAAATCAACCCGCTTTAAAGAGAATTAAATCCTAAGCATGGAAAGCACCATTTTTCTTGAGCCAACACATATATCTCTGCTATCAATTAGCACTTCATTTCATTACACCTAATGGTATTTCATATTAGCAATCTCGCTTCCACACACACATATATATATATATATATATACACGCACACCAAATGTTTCATTTTATCTTATAAAATTCATACAAGTAACAGTGTTATATTCTAGTGCATATCAATCATATCAAATATTTCAGGACATGTCACATTTCACTATTATCATATCAAATCAGAATACATCACTTTCCACCCATTCTCAGTATACATTTTTCTACTTATTTTATGTAGAAATTTCTATATACATATTTAACCAATAAAAATGTAATAACATCATAACAAATTACTTAGAATGATCAAATATATAACATATAAAAAATTACACGATGAAAGCTTACAAAACTAGAAGAATGCATTTTAGTAGATTTAGGAGAGAAAAAATTTCTAGAAGTCAAACCATTAGAAAAAGGATTAAAAGTGTAGTTACTTCAAATAGCAAAAAATTTATAACAGGAACAATAGATGAAAATGACTCAAAGTAGTTTTCTCCCTCTTCTCTCTCTCCTTTTCTCCTCTTTTCTCTTCTCCCTGTTTTTTCTTTCTTCCTGACTAAGCATCATGAGAGAGGGAGGGGATGCATGGTTGTGAGGGATATTTAGAGAAAAATATATTAAAATTTTACATTTAGTGTCTGATGTTGTGACACTCTTACCCAGCACTGCAGCATCGCATGCTGAATATTGAATTACTATAAATAAAGCCTTCAATGATGCCACGATAATTTTTTGCTATGTTATTCTATCAAGTGTAATGTTATGGTGCTCATAGGCACAATGTTACATTGTTCAAATGCTCAACACCACAATGCTCCCGTTTAAAAAGAAATTCAAATTTTTATTTTAAAAATAATTTTCAAATTTTTTGGGTTATTATAATCTACTCATCTTAGAAAATATCATCATCAATATTTTCATATCAATCTGAGAGAGAGATAGATTATACTTAAAATGGACTAAATCAATAATTAAATGGGTTCAAAAATCATGAATCTATGTTGGATAGAAATCTCAAAAAAAAAAAATAATAATTTTGAAATCGTGAAAAATCAACTTTAAAAAAATAAAATACAATCATACCAATCAAATCATCAGACACCTCAGGAACCTCTTTCATTGATTATAATAGCCTACTTTCAATCTAAACATATCCTTGCCCAAGTTTAGGCAATGAGTATTTAATCATTTGGTGCCCATAATCAGCACACCTAAATCATTATCCAATCACCCTATAACAGGGACCCACATGTCTCCCCCCACATCAAATACATTATAGAGTGGTAAGTGCTTTGATGATCTTGTTTACTATCACCTATTTTCTTAAAACTCTATCTAGACTGTTTTACCAATTTATCACTCACCATCTAAGTGATCATGTCAGAAAATTTTGTTATATTCTCAAATATTACAGAAAAAACTTCATTATTGTGTTCAAACATCTTTCATTTTACTTTTAGATTATTTGTCTTATCAATAATTAAATCTCAAATATAAATAAAATTTTTCAAAATAAAATAAATCTATAAAAATATTTTAATCAATAAAATGCAATCAATAATGCAGCTCTGATAACAAGAAAATTATTTTAATACTACTCTTATCATGCCCCAGGATATAAAGTGGAAGAAGTTTATTTCTTTTTTTATGTTCAATTAACATATAATATTCATTAACAATTGATCATCACCAACCATATAGCTGATAATCAGAACTTACTAATTTCATTATATATATATATATAAAGAAATATAAATAGTGAAATACAAAATTTTGTTACAACAATAGTCAATATTTATATTATACTATAAGGTTCAAAGTCTAAAACAATATATATATAATAACTGTTATCAGCTACAAAAGAATACATAAAACCTAAGAACCAGAAATGGAACCAAATTAGCATTATTATATAGCCCCATATTCTAGGTTCCATAATTTTATCTAAAATCATATAAAACTGTGTAATGAGCATATGACTCAATAAATAACCAAAACTTACCACTAAAATCAATACAAAATAAAAGAGAAATAGTATATTATAAATTATATAAGAAATTTTTTTATTCAATATATATTATATGTACTATTCACCTGTATCAATTTATTAGTCTATTATATATAACATCTCAGTTTATCAATCATTAGTTCTAATGCTGAGTTACTCTCATTTAGTCAATCAACCAATCAATTTGTCTTTTCCATTCAATCAGTCAATCTTATCATTTATTCAATCACATAAGTCAATCAGTTATTTATAATGTAATTATATCAATATTCTTATAATGTATCAATACTATCTATTATATATAAGTACTCTTATCATTTATTAGATATCTTGATCAGGACATCTTAATCTTGTCCATGCCCTTATGACTCTTGATCAGTCTTTAACTCTTTATGAATCTTAATTACTGAATCATGTGGGTTAGTCGTATTAACTTCTTATGACTCCTGATCAGTCTCCAGCAGTTTATAATTTCCAATCAATGAATTACATGGATCATGAGGGTATCACATAAGGTTATCATATATATTTGATATCAATCAATACATTATTTCACCACACCTTATAGTGTTTCATATTAGCATTCTAGCTTCCCAATTTGATATAAATATATCAAATATTTCATTCAATCTTATCAAATTCATATAAATATCAGTATTACATTTTAGTGTATATCAATCATTAACACATGCTAGATTTCATTATTATCATATCAAATTAGAATATATCACTTTGACCCATTCTCAGTATATATTTTTCCTATTCATTTTATATAGAAATTTCTATATATATATATATATATATATATATATATATATATATATATATCCACTCTTTTCTTCTCCCTCTTTTTTTCTTTTTTTTCTTGGCCAAGCAACATGAGTGAGGAGGGAAGGGTGGTGGTGAGGGATATTTAGAAAAAAAAATATACTAAAAAAATATTTTTAGTGTATGGTGCCACGAATATTCTACCCGGCGCTGTAGCGCCGCATGCTGAATCAAGAATTATTGTAGAATAGAGCCTTTAGTATCATTACAATAATTTTTGGCACTACTGCACTCTCAAGCATAGCACTGTAATTCTCCAATTTAAATAGAAATTTAAATTTTTTTCTTTTAAAATTTTTTTTTTCATAACTTTTTGGGTTATTACATTAGTGATGTTGTGCCACTAGAGGATAAATTTTGTTCTAAAAATATAAAGCATGTTGCCATAATGCTAGTGCTATGGAGTTTCCCTATGAGAATAATTCCAATGGAGTACAGCTTGCCAAATTACCAGCACCACACCTCTTTTAATAAATAAGTAGCACCGCGTTGGTTAATTATGGTGGAAGAAGACAGAGTTAAGTGTTATGATGCTACATAATTTGTGTTTTTTTTTTTTTTTTTTTTTTTTTTTTTTTTTTTTTTTTTTGAGAAATTTTGGGCTTAGCCCATATATTAAAAATAAGCAAAGTTACGAGGAGAAAGCTCAAACACAAAAGATCTATCTACCAAGACTAAGCTAAAACCATTTTACACCTATGAACTCAAAACAGACAAAAACAGAGGAGCACCTCCAAAAGCCACAAAAAAAAAAATGAAACATGACTCAATAGAAGATATTAGTCACCATATAGAGAACATAGAAAAACTCCCTTAGTTGCCAAAAGACCATCCGAAGGGAGAGTCAAGATAGGCATACATCATCATCCTGTTCTGCAAAAATCGAAATGAAGCGGCTCGCCAAGGAGGAAAATAAGAGACAACGAGTTGAAGTGAGCGCCCAACAATTACAAAATATCCAAAAGTTCATGATCATTCTTCCATTTTTTCAAATTTTGGAGAATACAACTCTCCTAATGATAAGAGTGATGGTACTTGTGCTATTCATAATATTGTTGAATCGCCTTCCATTTATTTCCCTCCAAACAAAATAAACAGTGCAGCAAGTAATGAGAAAAAAAATGTTCTTAACAGCCGGCGAAGTGTTTGGTAACTCATGAATCCATATCAGAAGTTGCATAATATTAGGTCTTAGAAGCAGAACACTAGAGCCATGTAATAAACCATTAAGAATGGAGAATGAGTTACAACATTCAAAGAACAATTGGCTAGTGCTCTCGATGCAATCATGACACAAAGGGCGTATGACATCAATAAAAATTTTTCTTTGATTAAGGCATCAGCAGTTTTCAAACCACCTACGATAGACATCCATAAAAAAATCGAATATTTAAGAACATAGCATTTCTGACAAATGAGATTTGCCCAAGGAGCTGTGGGAATGGCATTATAAAATTCATTTACAAAGTGTCTAAAACAACCATTACCATATTTATTACATATTAAACAAGGCCCAGAACTTTCATAAATAGAAACATTCTAAATAGAATTTTCAAGGGGAAGTGAAATATAACTGGGAAGATACTAGGGATTGCCCAATAAAAGAGATTTGACTTGAGCATTAAACTGAAAATTATTAAGCAAAGAAGCAGCCTCATAGTTATCAATTAAATTATCCCCATTGCACCAATTATCTCAAAACAATGAAATGGGATAAGAAGGAGTTACCCTAAAGATAAAAGAATTTGAAACAGCCCAAACCATTAAGGGGAGAGCTTTCCAAAAAACAAAGGAATATTCGGTAGGAGGGCGCCATGGAGAACTGTATCTTTGAATCAACAAGTTGGATAATGGGTTTTTGTAGTTGTACATTTTACTATTGATGGAGCAATTATACCCAAATTGCAGCATAGCAAAAGAAGGCAACCCAAGACCCCCTTTCATTTTCGATTTACATACATTATCCCATGACACCAACCTCAATTTTTTGAAGTTCACAATATCACCAAAAAATAGAAAATTGGAGCATATTTTTTTCACCGATTTAATGATAGTTTTAAATGTGATAACACCTCTAATCCAATAAGTAATAGAATTAAGAATAGTAAATTTAAGAAATTGCAACCGGCCTATAAAAGAGAGTAAGTTGGCCTTCCAACTGGATAATTTCTTAGTGATACTTTCTAGCAGAGGTAAGAAATGAGATATTTTACTTCTGGAAATGAAATCAGAATTCCCAAATAATTGATACATTTATTGATGTTATAAAGAGAAAGGGCATAGAAAATATCCTCACGGTTAGAAGTTCTACCCGATAAAATTATGGAGCTTTTCTTAAAGTTTACCTGAAGACCAGAAGCACTAGCGAAAGTGTTAAGGTGAGTTGAAAGCTTAAGGTAGTTGAGAACATCTAAAGTACCAAAGACAAGAACATCGTCAGCATACATTAGGTGAGTAAGGTTAAACCCCTCTATTGATTTACCCTCAAAACCACCATCATCTTATAGGCAAGATAAAGCATCCATGACCAGACAAAAAAGATAAGGGCTAAGAGGGCACACTTGGCGTAGCCCAGCAAAAGAAGAGAAGAAGACTTCTAGCTCACCATTGATTGCAATAGAAAAATTAACATCATACATGCAAGCTTCAACTCATTGGATGAAAATGTTTGGAAATCTTTTTTATGACATTCAAGAAAGTAGAAATTCCCTAGAAATCATATCAAAAGCTTTCAGAATATCCAATTTGGCACTAAAAAAACTATCCTCCTTTATGAAGAGCATAATTTAGAATTTCATTCGCGAGAATGATATTATCTATGGATCGATATTCTAGACTTTATAAAACCATCTTGATTTTCTTTCACAATCAACGGCATAATGTTTTTCATCCTGCAAGAAAGAACTTTAGAGATAATTTTGTAAAGAACATTACATAAAGCAATGGGTCTAAAGTCAGCAAAGGATGCCGCATGTTTGGATTTTGTAATCAATGCAAGAGCGGTAGCTTTTACAGGTCTAGGTAAATACCCCTTAAGGAAGAATGATTTGACCGCTTTACAAACCGTAGGACCAATGATATGCCATCCTATTTTATAGAAGTGAAAATTGAAACCATCGGGCCCCGGGGATGATCTAGAGGAGCCAGAAAAAAATAACAGACATGATCTCAATGTCTGTAATAGGATTGATAAGAGAGGAGGCAAGGTTAGCATCAAGGGGAAATAAGTTATGGCATATCTCTAGAGGTAGAAGAGGGTGGCGTAGGGTTGTAGAGTTTTTGAAAGTGGCTAATAAGATTGGAAATGGCATCATCTTTAGAGATATGAAGATTAGAGATAGAGAGATTAACAACAGCATTATTGGAGGTCCTTCTCTTCCTCATTTGAGCTTAAATGAACTCATGGTCATCTTCCCCTTTGGATAGCCAATTAAATTTGGCTATCTGAATAACCCATGAAGCTTGCATTGATGAAAATTTAGAAATTTTTACATTGACAGATTTAAGATTGGCATTGAATTCCAAATTTAGAGTATCCTCAGAAATCCTATCCAGACATTCAGCTTGCTTACGATGCAGGTTAGCAATATGAGAGTACAATACTGAAGAGTTAGCCCAATATTTCAGCTTGATAATACCTTTGAGTTTCATAAGTTTGCCGTATATATCCAAGTGTTGCAGTGTTATAAAGAGGAGTAGTTACACCCTAAGTGTCGGCACACTATGGGCCTGCTAGAGCATTAATTCTATTATTTTTAGTTAAATATAAATATATGGCTAAAATTCAAGTGAGGTTTTTTTTTTTTTTTTGTGCTTCTTTTCGAAGTTTTAGATAATCTAAGTGTGAGGGTTTACACGGGGTGTTAGGAGAAATTCTTTGGATGGTGGAAAAACTTCATTTCTAAAGAATTTTCTTAGTACCATCTCTCCAAACTCTTATTCTTTTGTTTTTAATCTGTAAAATACAAGTTTGATATACGCAATGTTCGATTTAGGTCTACTCACGATCTATGCGAGTAATAACTCTCAACGCTTAATTTAATTGTGCTATGGCAAATTACAAATTTAAAACCTAGTATGAGCTATTAATCTCGATGAAGGCGTAGTTGAATAATTAGAGAGACTTGAGCAGAAACTTAAAAATACAGACTTGTACATTTTAAGATTTTGGAATCATTAAGTAGATGAGATTGTTGCAGTAAAGTGAATTGACTATGATAAACATATTACTATAGTTATCATATAGCTAGTATTCCTATGCATTCAAACAAGATAAGGAATTGCAATTGCTTTGATTCATTATTACCCTTAATAGATCAAATCAACATGCACATTATCATCCAATTCATCATAAATTCAATTTATTTATAAAATTAGAAAAATATTTAAAAATACCTTTAGTTTGCTTATTATTGATTTACATAAAATTTCAATGATGATAGGATAACTTAAACGATTAATACAAATTGGTAATTAACTTAATAAAGATCTCAACTCGATCATTGTGGGAATGATATTCTTTCTCAACATTTTATTACTTGAAATAGCACATGCATTTGTGTATCACTGTTAGTCAATCACTTAGGCCCCGCCTTGTGCTGCTAGAAGCTCCTTTCACCTTAAGAGCGGCTTTCTATACCTAACTCGGAGAAAGCCCTACCCTCCCCTAGCTCGGATCCTTCGCAATTAGAGGACCCATAGGGTAAGTTGATCCTTATGCAGTCATAGGACCAACCACAACCACTTTTGCCTTACTTGTCGAAGGGTCTGGACGCAGCTTGGCCCTCTCGCCCTTGGACAAAATAAGTGGCCACCATCCTCATCACCAATTTAGCACTCGAATAAGCTAACTCAGGTGGTTCCATTCTCACTTCCTCACACCAAGTAAATTCTTAGCTAAAAGCTCAAGAGGTGGAAGAGTATTGGATCACTACATATAGTAGAAGGAAATGGATGACGTCATGTCACTATCATGATGAGGTAATGCACAATGCCCAAGGTTACAGTAAAAGTAAGACTTATGTATTTACTTTTTGGGAAATTTACATACATACCACTTTCATGTTAATCCATCCACCGGTTAGAGAAGAAACTAAGGAAGTCGCGGTCCCATATCACTGGCGAAAGGAAAGCTAGATAATTCTCTCATCTTTCGCGTGCTTTTAATGACTAAATGTCTTAAATCCGTCTAACCCCTGAATTTAGTAAATACATAATGTAAAACGGGTCTGAAGAAGGATTTAAAATAACAGTGAATTTATTTTTTTCTAAAATGATCATTTGATAGTATAAATAAAATTTATACATAATATAAATAAAATGCACGATTTATAATAAATTTACTTAATCCATATCTGCAGTGATGCAGGTGGGTTGATAACAGTACAGCGTGACAACTAAGGCATGCTTATTCCAAACGCATTTCCTAGACTTCTTTAATATGCCACCTTTATAAACAAGAATAATGTGAAAATATTTAAGATTTTATGAATCTTTTATAAACAGGAAGAATGATTTATTCTACATAAGCAAATAAAAAACACATCAATCAATAATTGTGTAAATAGATTTACGAGGGATTTTCATATATTTGATAAAGTTTTTATATATTTATTAATTAATGCTTCATTTGGGACTACTTTTTTTTTGTTTCTTAAAGCAGCTTTTTAGTTCAAAAATTAAAATTTTGTACTAGAAAGCTAGTTTAAGAAGCAGTAAGAAAGTCGTCTCAAACAAAGTCTATGAGCATATATTTAGTTTCCCGATATACTTCGAAGGGCGAGTTGCGAAAAAAAATAATTAATGATGAGCATTTATTAAATAGTACCTTAAAAAAGATGAGTTGGTGAAAAAGAAATGAATTCAGTCTTATAATCACAATGGCGAGTAAAGAGTTTTTCAATGTATTTCATTGTAGGTAGGATGAAAGAGTAAAGATGTTAGTGAAGGAGAAGTTGAAGGAAGCGAAGAAGCTTCCTTACGGGTAGGGCTCCCGTTTCTTGAAGAAATTGGCCCATGGTGCCGATCTAGCTGATCGGTGCAACGCATGAATTGTGTGTTAATTATTTTATTTTCCTTATTATCTACTAGGTTAGGAATTCTTGATTATTTTATAAAAGCCATATTTTAGTCTATGGATGTTGTGATCAGTGAATGTATGTTCGCATAAATAAGCAACCTGAGGTTACCACTAGCAAGATTTAACTTGGATCATTAGAAAATCAAATAATTAGTGTAGTGCTCCAATTATCAGTCATGATGTTACCACTAGCTTCAAATGAAATATTAAAGTCAATAAGTGGAAAGTTGTTATTTCAAATAATGAGAAGAAGGCCAATTTAGTTTTCTTTATTGTTCTTAGAATAATACTAAAGTTATAATATCAAGAAACTAATTAATTGATCCCTAGCTAAATGAAAAGGTAAAACTCATCATTACTTAATTGTCATGGGACTATGTTCATCCATGTATCGATCACAAATAGGCAATAATCATAAAAAAATAATAAATTACCACTTTAACAACTTAAAAAGTTAGCTCTGTGTCCGCTAGGGTATCACAATGTACGCTAGACTGCTAGGGTTTTTGGATGGCGCTCCCCTCTTCGTCGCTGTGTTCATGTTCTTCGAGCTTCTCAGGGAAGTCTCATGCCCTAATTCCTTGTGTTTTTCATAATTTTTGCAGCTTCTTTTTGTTTTCCATCTCCTCATTTTTTGGTGGAGGGCAAACGACTTAAGGATCATGATTTTTTGGCGGGCAATCCCTCTTCTAGGTCATTTTGTGATACTTTATCGGGTTGTTCTTCTTCTTCTTTCTCTAATTTTCCGGAACTCAAAATCTCTTCTTTTCGTGGGATGCCTTCTCTATGGATTTCCGATGAGGAAGTTTTGGCACTTGCAGCTCCCTTTGAGTTTGCTTTAGTGGGAAAACTTCCTTCTCGTAGGCCTATGCTTTAGGCTATTTGCAAATTATTCTTTAACCTCAAGCTCAATGGTGAATTTTCGGTCACTGTTCTTAACCAAAAGCAAGTTCTGATCAAACTTGTGAATGATTTGGATTATTGCCATGTTTTTTCTCACCGTTCCTACTTTGTGAATAATTGTTTCATGAAAACCTTCAAGTGGTCTCCTACCTTTGATGTTGAAATTAAATCACCCATTATTCCTATATAGATTAATTTTCCTAATCTGAGACTGCATCTCTTCTCTCCTAGGATTCTTCATGGGCTTGGTGGTTCCATGTTCGGTCGCCCCCTGAAAATTGATCATGCTATTTCTCGATTACGCGTGTCTTGGTGGAATTGGATGTTACCAAAATTTTTCCTAATAAGGTTTGGGTTGGTTCCGAGAGCTTGGGTTATATCCAAACAGTTGTTATGGAGCGTTTTCCCTTTTATTGTTCTCATTATAAGTCTTTGGGGCATTTGAAACATGAATGCCATCTTCTTCATCCCCAATTACCTAAAGTTTCATATGGTGTTTTTAATCTTGTTGCTGAGAAGTCTATTAAGGGGATTGTTTTATCTGAGGATGATAATGCTGGTCAGGTCATAGTTAGAGAGTTACCTGTGATTTTGCCTCCTGCTAGCCCTATTGTGTCGGATGATGGTGTCACTAGTTTAGCTAATATTGCTTGTGATTTGGTTCAAGAGCGTGGGTCTATTGATGTAACTGACGACAATGAAGTTTTGGTTAATGTTGACGCTTTTATGTCTAAGGATTTGGAGCAGGACATGCTTCCCTCTGTTGTCGAGGACGCTGATGCTACACTGGCTTCTGGTTTTGTTGGGGAAGTTGAGTCACATTTACCTATTGAATGCTCTAATTAGCAAGTTTAGTGGGTGTTGATGGTTCCTTGAATATTAATAATTATTGTATTAACCTTGTTGCAAGCCCTATTGTGTTGACGCTTTGGAATCAGATGAATTTTTATTCTCATTATTTGATGGGTGTAATGAAGCTTTGGTTGAGCTGAGTAATGAAGGAGTTGTCGTTCATTTTTGTGATGTTGTTTTGGATTTGTCTCCTAATGTATATGTTTCAAAGGGATTTACGGAGTGTGTTGAGGTCCCTATTTCTGTTATGTCTAGCGTATATTTGAAAGCTCATCTGACTCAGTTTGTGTATAACTCTGCTTTGGAGCAATCTGATTGGGTGGATTTGGATGAGGCCCTTCCCACACCTTGTGGGGTGGGGGTGGGGGGTGATGATTTTGGTGACCATGTTAATGATGACATGTATAGCTTCATGGTTGGGTGTGTAGTTGATCAAGAGATTTTAAATGGTGGTTGCAAGAGACGTAAAAGTAAATCTAAGAAGAAATAGTTTTTGGGTTTACTTTCTTTTCATTGATGTGGGCTTTTTCGATGATTTGGACAATGATGTGGCAGCTCCCTGTTCACCTTCCAGTTGGCTGAGGCTTGATGGCAACCTTGGTGGTTTACCCAATTGCTTGGTGGTTGCTTATGTGGGCTTTAGGCTGTTGTTGCTTTTTGGAGTGTTTATCACCAATGGATGGTTCGTGCCTGGCTTGTGTGATGGTTGCAGGGGGCTGCCATTCCCTGAGTCTGCTGTTGACTCCTGTGCTCCTGTTTATTTGGGTGTTTGCTTTTGATTGTATTAACTTACCTGTATCTTTATGTTGCTTTTTGGCTTTCACCGTTTGTGGGTCCTTCTTGTATTTCTCCCTTTCTTTTTGTAATAAAATTTTTGTTTAAAAAAAAAAAAAGACAATAATTTCCTAAACTATCAAATATGGGTTTTTTTTTTTTGCTTTTACAATTAAATAAATTGCTTCTCTAAATAGATTCTAAGAGAACATAAATTAAAGCTAAGACTATTATCTTCAATCCTTTTTATAGCATGATCACTTTATCAAATACAAAACATCATAATTACTTTTTTACATACCTTTCTTATTAATTGGGGATGTGGTGGGATATGAGGAGATTGGTGGAGATTAGGAGGTTGGGTAGCATATCAGTAAAAGATCAGGCAAGAACCTTTAGTCATATGTCATCGGCATGAGAGGAGAAGAAGCGATGGAAAAAAGCTGAGATGGGTGAAGTGAGTTCGGAGGAATAAGAGTCAATACGTAATTAGATGTTGGATGAGTGGAGGTGGTCATGGACAGATTAATAGGAAGAAACACTACAGTAAAAAAAAGCTACAACACTTAATTTTATTTTTCATGGCGGTTTTAACTGCCATTAAAAAGGCTGCAGCAGTTATAGAACCACTGCAAGACCGCCGTAGTTAGTGCCTAACAAAGCTTTTTCGTGGAGGTTTGGTGACCATTGGGAAAATGGTTTGAAGCGATTATATTAATCGAAGTTTAAACCACCGCTAAAGTTCAAGATTTGCAGCGGATTAAACTGCCGCTATTGTTCAAGATTAACAGCAATTTAAACTGTCCATATTCTGAAACACTAGCGGCGGTTTAAACTACTTCTAAATTCTTAGAATTTAAAAAAATATATATATATTTCCTTTTCAAGAACATTTCTAGCCCATAATGATTGGAAATGAAATGTTCAAGCACCTGCAAAGATTTAGAGCCGAACATGAAGAATTTTCTTTTTCTCTTTGAAGGATGTGCTTCTTGGATAAGATAAGCACTATTTTGCTGGAGCCCCGGCACTGAAGCAGCTGGCCTTGTGAGCTAGTTTTAATGAATAAGATAAGCACAATTTTGTCAAAACCTACTTGTTCTAAATATATAACTGAAAAAAGTAGCATATTACTTCTTTTATGTATGTTTCAACGTATGATAAAATATAATGATTGTTAGAATGAATGCATAGTGAATATGATCGATTGCTCTTCATTTATACAAGATTGGAAAACAGAGTTTGTGATTGGTTTTTCATGCTCCTTAACATAAGCAAATGAAGTTATTTAACATAAATTTTTAGTCTATTGACAAATCTGTTGAGAAATGAATTTGATGTTTCTAGCCATTTTGCGCAACATATATTTATTTTTTAATTGAAAATTTCGCCGTCGCTAATCAGAAATGCTCAAAATGAGTCAATTCTCTTCTGCATCCAGCATAACAACAAAAGGTGATGAAACAAGCAGAGGCCGAGAGAAGGGAGAATGGAGAGAAAGACGACATCACCCGCAATGTCGACCCAAAAATAGATGGGAGTGGGCGTGAGCATGGGTATGAAGATAGCGCGACCGGACAAGAAGACAAAGTCGGGATGGGCACGAGCTGGGGCACGTTCGGGCTTGAAGACAACTGTGGTGATGGGTGCTTGAATGCAAGATGAAGATGAGCTGGACACGAGCGTGAGCTTGAGGACAAATCAAGGATCCACGAAAGAACTAGCGGGGTGCGAATTAGCTAGGGCACGGGATGGGCAAATTATTGGGTCAGGTGACCGAACGCAGAGATAGGTCCGGATATTAATAAAATATTATTTTAAAATTAGCGCAAGTAAAGCGCAACTAAAGCGCAGGTAAAACGCAACTAAAGCGCAACTAAAGCGCAAGTCAAAAAGCGCAACTAAAGCGCAAGGTGACGCGGCAAATTTTATTGAATGTTCGAACTTATTTTCCGCCTCCGATCACCTGACCCAATAATTTGCCCACGGGATGAGACCATATACATGAGTAATATAACTAAGCTAGGTTATATCTACAGTTTAAACCGTAAGTATTAGAATTGGTTTAAACCGATATTAGAACTAGCAATAATTAATTTATTGATAGTTATTCTATGTTTTAAACAATAATTAATTTAAGATCCAGGTTTGTGAATAAAATCTCCTGGATGTACTTTTGTCTATTAACTAAGCTTCAATGGAAATTTTTTTTTTTCTTTTTCTTTTGACGGCTCTTAGGCCTCTTTTGGGTCGAATTTCTTACTGTTTTACTTTTTAGGCCGCAACCATAATTTCTATTTGGATATTATTTTTTCATTGTTTTTAAATTTTTTTTTATACTAAGAAGTTGTTTTCTACAACAGCTTTAAAAAATCATTTTTTTAATAACAACTTTACATAACAATAAGAAAGTTGTCACAAACGAAACCTTAGACATTGATATTCCTTATTCTCTGTTAAATTTGTTTCATATTTGTTTTTTTTTTTTCTAATTTTATACTTTAAGATTGTTTTCTATAATCTTCGTAAATTTTTTTTTTTTTTTTTTTTTTTAGTAAATTTTTTTTTTTTTTTTTTACTTTAGGTCACCTATATATATATATATGTGTGTGTGTGTTAATTTTTATTAAAAAAACATGATAATGATATTCCAAATTTTATAGAATTATTACAAAAGTAATAAACTACATGAAAAAAAAGCATTCACAATGCTTAACTTAGGCTATTACAATGACTTTAACTGCTACGAACGGCTTATAATAGTTCCAAAACGGCTGCAAGACTTTCATAATTGTTGTCTACTATAAAGGTCTTTCATAGTGACTTTGCACTTGCTAAAAAGGTGAATTAGTTTTAGCGGTTGTTAAAATCGTTGCTAATATAGAATTTTTTTAGCAATTTTAATTGCTACAAATCTACAACAATGATTAAAATTGTTGCTATCTCTATAGATTTGCAACAATTAAAACAACCACAAAATTTAAGATTGTACCCTCCATATTATGAAATTAAATTTTTATCATACTTGTTGCGTGCTAGAATATACACGGCAGTAGAGTTAGAAAATATTTGTCTTAGCGTTGCTCGAGTATTCCGCACACAAACATAAAAGAGAAATGAACACCAGAGTTTTTACGTGGAAAACTCGAAAAGGGCAAAAACCACGGGGCCTCGCCCAGTTGTAAAGTTCCACTAGTGTTTGTATGAAGTACAAAGGTTGACCCGTCTTACAAATCAAGACAATCAGTTTACAATCAACTTCTCAAAAAGTTACAAAGTTCTGCAAATTTCCGGCGTTTCCCGAAAATTCAGCAAAGTTCCGAGGTCTTCAGGTGGCAGGAAGAGCTCCGACGGTGGTTGAGGAGGAGCTTCTTCCTTCTCCTCCTTCTTCTCTTTTTCTTCTCTCTCTTCACTTTTGTCCCTTTAGTGTAGAATGAGGGCTCTATTTATAGTTTTTCTGGAGTGGCATAGCTCGTAAATAGGCGTGAGATCAGGGGCGAATTGGGAGTGTTTTGAATGGACGGCCGATATCGAATCCTTTGATCATGCACCGTTCGTTAGCCATTTGAAGGCCTTAATGATGTCGGAATTCAGCGATCTTGGGCTTGTTGGATTCTTCTCGTGGAGCCGTTCGATTCGAGTATTAGCTCGTCAAAATCGGAGACAGTTTGGTAACTCAAATTGCTGTTTGAACCTTCCGACAACGCTTTGAGCCCTTGATTCGGACTCATTTGGGCTCAGATTGGGTTGATCTTGGTGTCGTTGGGTTCGTATTTCCGAGACGCTCAGTTTGACATTAAGCTCGCTGAAATCAAAGTTCGGGTGCTCCCAAAATTAATTTTTGAAGTTTCCAACTAGCTTTTGCCTCGAGATTCATGCCCGATCAAGCTAATTTTGTGATGACGTATTAGTTGCCCCCCTATTTTCGGACGTCGTAGCTTCAGAAGTCCGAAAATATGCGTCACAAAATTAGCGTCACAAAAACCACGAGGCCTCGCCCAGTTGTAAAGTTCCACTAGCCAAAAATTAGAGTTTTTTGCTATTTTTGGGTCCAAAAAATTCCAAAAAATCCAAAAAAAAATCGGAAAAAATTTCTAAAAATAGGTAATTTCGAAAATTGTTGTAACTTCCCTTCATTCTCTCAAAAACCTATAAATAGTCCTCCTAGGCCTTTAGGAAACTTGCAACTTCTCTTTCTTTCTCCCTCTGGCTCTCTAGCGGTTGAGGCTTCCGCTATTTTTGAGTGGGAAACTTCCCCTGCTCGAATTAGCGCCCCTCCTCACGCACAGGAGTTACGGGATTTCTCTTTCTTACCCCACGGCTTTCTGACGGTTGAGGCTTCCGCTATTTGCGAGCAGGAAATTTCACCTGCTCGAATTGGCGCCCCTCCTCTCGTGCAGGAGTTACGGGATTTCTCTTCCTCCCTCCGGCTTTCTAGCGGTTGAGGCTTCCGCTATTTACGAGTGGGAAATTTTTCCTACTCGAATTAGCGCCCCTCCTCGCGTGCAGAAGCTTACGGGATTTCTTCTCCTTCCTCCGGCTTTCCGGTGGTTGAGGCTTCCGCTATTTACGAGTGGAAAATTTTCCCTACTCGAATTAGTGCCCCTCCTCGCGTACAGAAGCTTACAGGATTTCTTTGCCATTTGAGTGGAAGTTTGCTGGCGATGGACGATCGAGTTGAAGCCCATTAGCGGTTAACGATCGAGTGTGGAGCCAAAGGAGATTGTTCGAGGGTGCGTTACAAGTAGCAGTCGAGCGAGAAGCCGATGACGAGTAGAAGTCCGCTGACAAGCCGCAGTCCGACGACAAGGAGAAGTTCGACGTCGGGTAGAAGATCGCTGACGAGCAGCAGTCCGACGACAGGGGGAAGTCCGACGCCGGGTAGAAGTTCAACGTCGGGTAGAAGACCGACGAAGGTTCGTCGACGAGCAGAAGTTTGACGACTAGTAGAAGTTCGAGGCCGGGTAGAAGTACTATCTAAGGTTGTATGTCAGAACATTTGTTCGATGACATTAACCTGTGTGGAAGAGGTCGAGAGAATCCACCAAGGATGTAAGACCTTTCCGAGGTTGTATGTCGGAGCCTTTGCTTGACGACGTTAACCTGTGTGGAAGAGGTCGAGTCGGATCCCCCTGGGATCAATTTTTTCTTGATTGGGAGGGGGAGAACGCCGTGTGTAATGGTCTATCTTTAGACCATTATTGCCTTTTTGAGGTTGAGATTAAGACTTTGTCCAAAGAGTAGAAGCCCAACAGGGGGCTGTATAAGGCTTGTAATTGATTGGAAGTTTCTTTGCATGTCGCTGGGATTTTTCCGAAGTATCATCTTGATATAGAAAGCATCGGAGGATCTTTTTGATCATAATTGGGGTTAAAGTTGCCCCCCAGTCTGCATCTAATGCAACAATGACTGATGTCAGGAAGTTGATAAGAGCGATCTTTTGAGATTGGAGCAAAAGTTGCCCCCTAGTCGGGAATCACGTTCGCACAGACGGCGCCAAACTGTAGAGAAATATAAGATTTATCATCTTAGCGTTGTACGAAAATCCGTCACGCAATCAGATAAGAGAGAGGGTCTAGCTTTTATGAGACACCAAGATTTTTACATGTAAAACCCCTGAAAAGGGGGAAAAACCATGGGGCCTAGCCCAGTTTGAATAAATCCACTAGTATTGTAGTCGATTACAAATGAGGCCCTTCCTTGGGAGAAGGCCTTAGCTTGATGTACATTTTATAGAGTACATTACATGATATGAATACAAAGAATCACTATTGACATGTTCGTTTGGTCGGGAGGACCGTAGTCGGCGAGTGACGGAGGTCGGAAGGCTTGTAGTCGGCGGGCGACAGAGGTCGGAAAGATAGTAGTCGGCGGGCGACAGAGGTCGGAAAGATAGTAGTCGGCGGGCGACATAAGTCAGGAGGATCGTAGTCGGCGGGCGACAGAGGTCGGAAAGATTGAAGTCGGCGGGCGACATAAGTCAGGAGGACCGTAGTCGGCGGGCGACGGAGGTTGGAAAGACTGTAGTTGCCTTGCGAGGGAGGTTGGAAAGATGTGTCTGACGATGAAGGTCAGAAGAACGGCGTCAGGTAGAAGTCTAACCATGGAAGGAAATCCATCTTTGCATAGACGTCTAGAGGAGTCTGATAACCGGTAAAAGTCCGGCGTCAGGTAAAAACTTGGCGGAGAATGAAGGTTCGACGTCGGGTAGAAGTCCGACGTCTGTTGGTGGCAGAAGAGAACTCCGGCTTCACTTGGGCGGAGTTTTGGCGTTAAGAGGGAACTCTGTTGTTAATTGGGAAGGATTTCAGCATCATGTGGAAGTTGTGCAGAATTCCTGCGTTTCCTGAAAATCTGGCAGAGTTCCGGCGTCTTTAGGCGGCAGGAAGAGCTCCGGTGGTCGTCGAGGAGGAGCTTCTTCCTTCTCCTCCTTCTTCTCTTCTTCTTCTCTCTCTTCACTTTTGTCCCTTTGGTGTAGAATGAGGGCTCTATTTATAGTTTTTCTGGAGTGGCATAGCCCGTAAATAGGCGTGAGATCAGGGGCGAATTGGGAGTATTTTGAATGGACGGCCGACATCGAATCCTTTGATCATGCACCGTTCGTTGGGCATTTGAAGGCCTTAATGATGTCAGAATTCAGCGATCTTGCGCTCGTTGGATTCGTCTCGTCGCGCCGTTCGATTCGAATATACGCTCGTCAAAATCAAAGACCGTTTGGTAACTCAAATTGCGGTTTGAACCTTCCAACAACGCTTTGAGCCTTTGATTCGGACTCATTTGGGCTCGGATTGGGTTGATCTTGGTGTCGTTGGGTTCGTATTTCCGAGACGCTCAGTTTGACTGTAAGCTCACTGAAATCAAGTTCGGGTGTCACCAAAATTATTTTTGATTCCCTACTTTTGCCTCGAGATCGTCCGATCATGCTATTTGTGTATTGACGTATTCAATACTTTAAGAATAAAAATTACGACAATTTTGAATGGGGAGATCATTTAAACAAAAAATAAATAGCCTCCATCCCTACAAATTATGTTTATTGGGATAATATAAAGGAGATGAGTGTGTAGAAGAAAGAGGAAAACTTATGTAATGTATGTATAACTTAAAGTATATGAATATAATTTATGTCAAAAATATAAAATATTTTTGAAGTTGAGATTTAACATGATTTGATAGCCTGCAAGCGCTGCTCACATAATAGTATAGCTATACATATAATATAATATATATAGATGATAATTTCATGTAGGGGTACTGATCGGCGACATCTAAGTATACGGTTTATGCTGGTGAATATAAAGGAACTCACCGTCTGCAGAGTGTCGATGTTCATAGCGACTCCACTACGTAGGGAAAGCTACCAGCCATGGTATATTTGATCAGAAAAAAATTGAAAGATGAGAAGAAGAGAGAAGAGAGAGAAATGTCTTTGAATCACTTGTCAATCATTCCTATTACAGATTTTGTTATATTCGTTGCAAATAACTATCTTCTTACTTCTGTTTTTTATGATTCTGATTTCTACATATTTATCTCTCCTAAATCTATAAAAAATACATCATATCTTGATTTTATAAGCTTTTATCATTCAAATTTGAACATATTTTAATTTGATCATTCTGAAAGATTTGATATAATTTTATTACATTCTGAAAGATTTGATATATAATTTTATTACATTTTAAATGAAATATTGAATGATATCAAATACATGATATGATAATTTTATGTGAAGCTTTAATGATCCATGTGATTTACTGATTAGGAGTTATAAGGATCTAGAGATTGATTGGAAGTTATAAAGAGTCAGGACGATTCATGTGATTTAAGGGGAGTTATAAGGAGTATATTGATTGAGAGTTATAAGAGGCAACTGATTGGAAATCATAATTGCATGAGTAATGTACCTTTAAGATACACACATTGAATATTTGAATACTCATATCAGCACTGCTACGAGTACTATATTAATACTGTGACTAACAGTAATACTGTTTACTGTCATTAATACTATTTAATATTATTGATCATGATATTTTTGTTACTAATATTAGTACTGTTGACTGATGGAGTAATGAATTGAGATGTGATGAACTATATAAGCATAAATTAACACAAATAATCAGTATATATATTGATGCATATATTTCTTTATATAAGTTATATCATATTATTCTCTTTTATCTTATATTAATTTCAGTTGTAAGATTTTAATTACTTGCTAAGCTATATGCTCATTATGTAGTTTTATATATTTTAAGAAAATTATAAGAATCCTATGATATGAGGCTCCGGACAAGACAAAAATGCAATTATATTTCTATCTGCTTTTCATTGGTAAGCTCTAACTAAATGGTTAAAATGAAAGACATATGTAGTTCTTCCAATATAAATCCTGAAATGTGATAACGTAGGTTTTAATTAAATCCTCATCTTGACTAAGACTAAAATAAGTATTTTTGCTAGGAATCTATCTTCCTCGGGTGTGTTATCTATATTACAATATTCCTTTGACCGTTGAGTGGAATCGACTTTTTTTTTATAGGGTGAGAAAACGTTTAAGTAATTAATAATAATAACTAAATGAATAAAAGTACATAAATAGATATTGCTAGAGAAAAATGCAAACAACTATTAAGATAATACCATCAAATTTATAAATGACAATTTAAGGTATACAAAAATGTATAGGTTATGATCTTTTATTTTAATTTATTAATCCTTCCACTGAGGCTAAGGGATTAAGTTCTGTATTTTGGTGTCAAATTGGGCAAAATTATAAATTGAGGGTGGAAAAAATGAGTTAAAGAGAGAATTTACAAGTAGATTGGAAGAGTCCACTTAGAGAGAATTATTGTAATCCAATTTTCCAATATTTGGAATGAATGAAACTCCATACTTAATGGCTTCTTTAATTCACTTTTATAATGATGGGGATAGAGAGAGTATGTGTGAGTTTAAAATGGCAAATTTTGACTAATTCAAATTATGATGATGATGACTATTTGCCACTAAATAGATTGATTCATCCAATGAATTTAAATGGATAACTTTTAAGTAGGGAGAAATAAGAGGTGAGTAGTCCCTCTTCCCAAGGAAAAATATATTCTACTATTTCCTTGAACTAAAGTGTGAGATGACTTAGTTGATGATGCATCTCATGTCTTTGTTTAGAGAGGTTATTACGTACGGAGTTCGAGCATAGAAAATTGTTCGGTTTTGTGACTGTGCACATTAAAAGCGCAATTGTGAGCAGTAAAAACACAGTGATGAAAAGTAACTATGTTTTTATTGTTCACAGTCACAAAATCGAAAGATTATCTGTGTCCGGATTCTGCGCGTAATAATCTCTCAATGGTCTTTAGGTGACCCTCTTATTGCATTGTTATAGCTTGATTGATGATTGATTGTTTCAATATTTTCTCAAACAGTTGCATATTGATTCATATGATAAATTATGAGTGGTTATTGTTAAATAAAAATGTTCTATTTAGTGATTTCAATTACAATTATCCTTGGAAGTCAAGGGGATGAAGACCAGTTTAATACTAAGTCATTATCACCTTCTTTCTCATAACATTTCTCTTCCACTTCAAAATTCATTTTGAGTTCTTTTGTAGAAGAGATTCTAAGGTTTCATTTGAAACGATTTTTTTACTGTTTATTGAAGCATTTTTTTTATTGAAAAAGTTAAAATTTTTGTATTAAAAAATTATTTTAAGAAACAATAAAAAAAATTATCTTAAAACCAAACTAAAATCTAAGTGTACCCAAAGCATCATTACCTAATAGGCTATGCTCGCTTGCATGCCTTCAGTTCCACACTTCCACCTATGCATTTACTACTGCGTGCTCAACTAACCGGCACTGCACAGTTGTTTTTGTACCCAAGCACGTTCTATTGCACATTCACACTTACTATAATGTACACATACCTGCCACCATGCACCCTCACTTATTTTATGTGTGCTCGCTTGCACCCTCATTTTCCCATGTTTGTCTTTTAGCTTCACGAAAACAATTAGCTAGAGCGCATTTAGATGCAAAATACAAAGGATTTTTGATATATCATTAAAAAAAATTACTTTCAAGACAAATTTGAGTCGAAAATATTTGAAATTAAATTCTGGATCATATGATTTCAATAAACTTGTAGTCAACTGAACATCTCAAAAAGACGAATCTACGACACCAAATTCGACCCAATCCAAGCCCAAATGTCATAAGGTTTAGTCGTTTACTTCAGGACTTCCACATGTCGATCTCTCACCCTACCGACATCTATTGTAACAACATCTGAGCCATCACACTCACCAAATATCCCGTCTTCCACACACAAACAAAACACATAGAAATCAACCACCATTTTAATTATCAGCGTTCAAATCAACTCCCAAACAATTTGAGTGATCTCCATTAGCTTACAAGATTATATCACAGATATTCTCAGAAAACCATATCCACATCCCACTTCCAACTGCTTTGAGTCAAACTGGCTGTCCAAATCGAACCATTATTTCACGAGAGGGTAATAAAAGCATATGCATTCTTAGAAGAAGTGGAGCATCAACTTTCCAAGCAACTAAATCACCACCATTAGTTTCCAAACATAATATTTATTTTATCTCTACCTTACACGTGTAAAGAACAACCATCTTCTATGTTAACACATACATGTAGGCAGCTTTTCCTCTTATACATACAAGCTACAACAAGTGTGATAAGGTAAAAGAATACAATGAAATTTATTGCCTCCATGTAAAGCAAAGTCTTTGTTCAGCTTTATCTTCTTCCCAAAAACATGTCCTTCTTCTATACTGGATTTTCATATAATTCTAAGATATTAAACTATCTCTATCTCTATAGTCTTCTAGCATGTAATAAATACTATTACAAGTCATTATTTTTAAAAAAAGATTTATAATAAATTAAATTTAGTTCAAGAAATCTTTAACCAAAAAAAATATTTTAGCATAAAACTGGACCGAATAGAGTCAACAGACCAGATCAAAGAGTTGCTTCAAAGTTCTTGATTATGGTGAGATTAGAACAATTATTTGTATATTTATAATAAATAATTTCCAAATAAGTTTACCGTCATTATACATCATAGTGAATAAATGAAAAATATTGGGTAAGAATATTATAATATAAATTAATAATTATTAAATTTATTTTAAAATGATGTTAACATAAATTTTAATTAATTAATTAATTATGTGTTATTTATATCTCATGAATGAAGCCAAATTTTGGGTTCTCCAGCTTATAATTCCACAAATTTAGTTCTTCTCAACGCCAAAAATTATAAAAAAATGTATATGAATAAGAACAGCTTAGAAGAAAATATTAAAAAATATGATCTCTAAATGGAGCCGGCCATTCAATAGGTGGAGAAGCTTAGGCAAATTAACCTTCACTTTGTTCTTTTCTTAAGAAAAAGAAAAGGAAAAAATGGCATTTCCTTGAAACTCAGGTCCTTTTCTGCAAAATAGTTTATCATTTAAGAGGTTACATGGTCCTCTCTCTTTGAGGAGTTTCTTTGGAGAGTTCGAGGAGCAGAGATTTTGATGAAGATTTCTCTTCTTCTTCTTCTTTATTGAAGAAATCCATTTGGCTTTAGAAAACACCATGGCTGTGAGTAGATTTTAATTTCTATGTTTCCTTAGTTTTTCTATTTTGCATTTTAGGTCTGCTTTTGAGTAAGGTTTTGTTCATCTAAGTTTATTTTATTCTTGCCTTTGCTAAAAGCTATACTTTTCTTCTTCTTTGTCTATATATTGCACTCATTTTAGGACAAATATGAGGATTTTAAAATCCTTCTCATAAAAGTTTTGGTTAAAATATCCTAACTTAATTTTTCTCCTTGAGTATTGTTTAGAATAAATAAGGCTTCGTTTGGGACAACTTTTTTGTTGTTTCTTAAAAGAAAGTTTTAGTACAAAAATCAAACAAACCCTAAAGCCTCGTTTGGGACAACATTTTCGTAGCTTTGTAAAACCGCTTTCTAGAACAAAATTTTCTTGAATTATAAATTTTTGTATTAGAAAGTCGTTTGATAAAGCTGTGCAAAAGCTGTCCCAAACGAAGCGTACATCTCAAAAATAACTTTTCGATTAATGAGCAATGTCTAAGTTCTAAATCAAGCTAAGTTAGGGTCTGCTTGGGATGACTAGAATTTTTTGTAACTGTTGCTGTAAAATTGTTGTAGGGAAAGAAATTTGTTAAAAATTACTATTAAAAATAGATTCCAAATACAAAAATTTCTTGAAAGCAGTGAGAAAGTAGTAGCCAAATATAAACTTTAACTATGATTTGAAAATCAAAACAATAAGAAAGTTGTCTTAAATAGACCCTCAAGATCACATCGAAAATGTTTTTGCATGTATGTAGACTTAAGAATACAAATTCTCCTTAATCACCTTAATCCCAATCGTAGATTCCGCTTTAAATGCCTAGGACTGAACCAATCCTCCTTTATTTGTTAAAACCCCTCTAATATTAATGGACTTGATCCCATTCATTCAAAATAGAATGAAGGTTTGTGATTTAACAATATATAATTGTACTTTACATGTGATCAAAAGAACAAGTCTTTCAAAATTTCTTTCATATAACTATAAGAAAATCAAATAATCAAAGCTTTTGGAAATCAAGTTGATTATTGCCTTCAAAATGTTTGATCAGAGTCCTCATATACCAAAATTTTGCAGCTGGGAAGGGAAGAAGGCAATCAAATTCACCAAGTCCTTTGATGATGCTCGCAAAGATAGATCGGTTGCAGGATTCAACCCTAATGGTCAAGCTCTGATCCCACAGGCTTTCATGCCAAGTCCTACAATCCAAGAACAACAGCAGAAACCTTCTTCTAAGATGGCTCAAATAGATCCACCAAGACTTAGTACTTCAAAAATGGGGTCTCACAGTCATACTGATAAGGGAAATGTATGTCAAAATAGATAAGAAAAAGTGGTGGATTAAGCTCTTTTTGACTGCTTAATTAGAACTATATATAAAACCCTAAACCCTTTCTAATTAGAACTATATATCAAGCGCTAGGATGACCCTTAATTTTGATTTTTTTGGTGTAATTTGAACTATTTTTTAGCTTTCGAAGGCAAAGGAATAATGCCACCATTGCCACCGCTCATTGGTGCATTTTTAATCTTTTTTAATTTTACTAAAGCTTGGTTTGTGACAGCTTTTTTATTGCTTTCTAAAGTAGCTTTTTTGTACAAACATTTCTAGCTCAAAAACTATTGTACTAATAATTAAGCTGCTTCAGAAAACAATAAAAAATCTATCCCAAAAGAAGCCAAACTTATATGATAAATACATGAGAGGTTTGTTGTTCACGAATAAAACATTTTTTTGAAAAGGGTATATATATATATACATATATATGTTATGTATATCATAGAATTCTTATATATTTATATATCTAACATTCTAATATGTAATTTAAATATTAAAATGCTATATAAATAAATATAAGGATCTAGGTGCTGTACATAAAAATACATAAAAATTTCATGGTATATACGTAAATCCTTCTCTATCAAATTTCGAAAACTATATTATGATTAATATTATTTATTGTAATTAACTTTGAAGTTGCTCTAGCCATGTCATTGTATCATGTTCATGTCACCGTATTTGTGTCATATACTTACATCCTAATCATGTAAAACAAAAGCTTGATTATGCAATAGTGAGCTACATCAATTTATTTCATTGATTTATATTGTTAGGTTCATCACAAACCTCCATCTTTGCCTAAGTTTGGTGGCTGGGATGAATCTGGCCAGAAAGCTGAGTATACTGTCATATTTACTGAAGTTAAGGAGAAGAAGCAGACTGCAGCAAGTCAGTTGCCAGCACTTCCAACAAATACAGCAAGCTCTAACAAAAACAAAAAGGATGACCAAAAAACATCATCAATGGTAATACTGAAGCCTCATACAGACATAAATATTCAGTTCATGTACATACATAAGCTAAATTTGATCTTCTTTTTTTCTTTTTTTGCACAGAAACTTTGCTGCTTCTGTCCATAAGATGGAGATGAAGGCTGATAGTTCTCTCTGAAGATAAACCTAAAAGGATTTTTGTTATTATGAAAAGTTTAGATGTGTTTTGTACTTGAAATGGATCAGAAAATAAGGAAAATGAAATTAGAATGGTTTCTGGTAATGTATTCTGCATTTAACATTTTTAATTGGCCTCCCAATGATTAGATTGTCTTACTTACAGTGTGAAGCAATCTCTTTGTGAAGTGGATTTAACTAAGATTGTGTATATTAGTCTCTCTCTCTCTCTCTCTCTCTCTCTCTCTCTCTCTCTCTCTCTCTCTCTCTCTCTCATTTATGTTTTGCTCAATAGTTAAAAAGATTTAGCCTATCATAACCTAAATTAATTAAATTTTAACTTGTTTACACCACCCTTATATTGCATGCACCATTTTCTAATGGCTCAATGAATATTTTATGCAAGTAAATTTTTAAATAGGTTGAACTAATCTCAAAATAGAAGGGAACAAAAAAAGATTAAATTAATAGATAGAGCAAGAAAATAGACATTCATGACATTTGCATTTATAAAATAACCATTACAACCACAAAAACATCAATCCTTTATCTCATTACATGGGAGGTTACATGAAACATTTTTCTTCATTGTGTCCTATTAAGAGTCAAATTCTGAACATTTAAATCTATTTACAAAAAAAAAATCATTTCTAATATTTTCTAATAAAGTCTTTTTAGAACTTAATCTAGCTTTCTTAATATGGGCTAGATCTAATACATCTACTCTCCTAATCGGGTCATCAGAAGGCTAACATTTTATGTGACTAAGTAATATGAAGTGACACTCTCTAAATCTTATTTGGCACTGGAGCTACTCCGACATTTTCATGTATGACTCATTTTTTATTTTGTCTCTATGTGTAAAGCCCACATTCTATCTCTATGTGTAAAGCCACTCATCCACCTAAACATCTTTTGTGCAACACCTAATTTTATGCCTCTCTCTAATGGTCAACATTCTGCTCCATAAAGCATTATAGGTCTCACCACCATCTTATAGAACTTTTCCTTAATTTGAGGGGTACTTCTCTATCACACTATGACACTACTAACCTGATGTATTCCTCCACTTCAACCATCCAATTTGAATTCTATTAATAATAACCCATCTATTTCACCATTTCTTTGAACAATATATCTCAAATATCTAAAATATGTTCTCTTTTTAATGATTTGATCACCCAAAGACACAATCCCCCATTAGATTTATTACTACTAATTAAAATTATACTACATTTATTCAATTTTAGATCTACTTAAATGAAAACCTTTAGAATTTAAGGTTGACCACCATAGTTCAAGTCTTCCTACAACTCTCTCTCTCTAATCTCATCGCAAGAAGAATATTATCAGCAAAAATCATACACCAGGGTACATCCTCTTGCAAACATCTAGTGAGAACATCCATGACTAGAGGAAAGTAACCACTATTTTTCAACAAAGATGTATTGGTGATAAATCCAAGGATAAATACAATGGAACAATATTGTCATGCAAGGCATATACAAGGCAAACAACAACATACCACATCATAAAAGAAAAGGAGTCCAATCAAGAAGTAATAGATATATGTTTGATTTCAAACAAAGAACATCTTATCTATAACTATCATTCCATAAACATTTGTCTTGGAACTCTTTTACCTCCAAAAAAAAAAATGAATCTAAAATTTGGCATTGGAGAGTTGAAGAAATTTTAAAAGCATAACTACTCAAGTCCATTATATAATAAAAAGAACAATGAATCTTATGGTAATAAAACGTAATTTTGAAGGGAAATCAAAGCTTTGAAATCTTTAGAGAAGGCTAATTTAGGGTTGTTAAATATATACTATATGTTAGATCCAAATCTATCAGCGGTTAATACTAAAATTTTAATAACATGTATGATGTAGGCTAAATATATAGAAAAAAAAAATAGAGGAAGTGAAATAGAGAATAGAGAGAGATGGATTATGGGACTTTATTAGATTGATAGAAGCATAAATGTTTCTTGGATTAAAAAAATCTTAACAAGCCTAGGTTTCTTGAGTTCTCAAAAAAATTCTAAAGATGTAAGAGTCGAAATTACAAGTTCTTCAAAAATCTAAGCAAGTCATTAGCTGATTTAAAATTCAAGAAGTATATAACCTTTATTCATAAAAAAATATTGAGAATTTAAGCTGATTTAAAACTCAAGAAGTATATAACCTTTATCAATTACGGAATTTAGTTCACTATACTAAGGGTAGTATCTTATTGCTAACTCAAACATTCAACTATGACACATTAGATTTCTGGCAAAACTTGAATATTTCAAGTACATCTCAAAAGATATACAAAGAACTCAATCTCCTATAAGGGCAAGTTCTCAAAGATCTAAACCACTCTTGCATAAAAATTAAGACTTCAATTATCATTACTTTCAATAACTTGGTTGTGAACATCAGTTAAGCTTGCATATCGATACATGAACAAACATAAAGGGCTAGAAAAAAAAAAGACTATTTCAAAGCCACAAATAAAGTTATTGGATTAACATATTAGTAACATAAATTATTTATTATCATTACTAGAATTTTTTTTAAGTTTTATAAAACCTATAAATTAAATTTCCAAACTTCTGCATAAGCTTCCAATGAGAAGCCTATTTTCTATTAAATTTTTTGCAAGGATGTAAAGTTTAGATCATTTATAACACATCTTAAATAATTATAATGGTATTAGAGCCAACAGCTACAATTGACATCACTAATATTAATACTAGACATCAATAGCGAGTTCAAATTCAAACTTTATCTTGGAAAAGTGAGGGCTGACTACCAAAAGTCACCCTACGACCTCCAAATCTAGCTTTCACTACAGGAAATTCAGTTAATACCGTCGGTTTTTGCTGGCGGCTATACTGGTAAAACCGGCGGTTTTCTAAAACACCGGCAGCTTTGCGGCGGTTTTCAAGCCGACGGTAAAAATGGCGTCGGAAACCATTGCCGGCGGTCTTTTTCCGGCGGTTTTATTTGCCGACGGTGTTTCGGCGGCTTATACCGACAGTTATGACCTCTTTTTGTACCGACGATGTTCCGGCCGTTGAGCCGCCGGTGCTTTTACTGACGGCTAACCGGCAGTCTATATACCGACGGCATGCCGGTGTTTACAGCGGCCGGCGTGAGTTAGAATTTAGGGTGAACCTCCCTCAAATAGAGGGGAGGCTGTCAATTTTTTTTTTCAGGTGCTACAAGTTTCTGGTGGCCGGAGAGAAGTCGTCGGCCAGAGAGAGGCCGCTCGATCGAGCGCAAGGCGGGCGGAGGCGAAGGCGGAGCTCGGCCAAAGTGAGAGAAGGTAAGAAGAGAAATGAAATGGGAGGCTCGGGCCTGTTCATTTTAGGGCTTTAACCGGCGGCTTTCCGTCGGCCATAACCGTTGGTAATGAAATCACTAAAAATCCAAACTTGTAAAATTACAAAAAATATTATAATTAAAACACAATAATATCTAACTTATAGTAAATATGGTTTTCAAATTTGACTTATAATGACTCCTAAAAATTATTTAATTAGGTCAAAATATAGGCTATTATGGTCTTCCCAACTTAGAAAAATCAATATGATTCAAATCGAATATCAAAACCAATAAATCAATTAAAATCTATTCAAAATCTCCAAAATAATATATGCAATCAATCATGAGTTCATTCAAATCATACTCCCACATATCATTCAAGTACAACATATTATGCAAATTACTAATAAATGAATTCAAGGATTAGAAATTCTACCAGTTATATCCATATCCTCCTGGCGGATCAAACAATAAGCTTTAGGTCGTACAAGTGACAATGTTAGTATAGAAGACTTATAGGTCCCTTTTAACTTTCAATCACCTTTTTCCATCTATCATGCTCATAGACCCTTCACTGTATTATCTAGATCTCATAGACCTTTGTCTACAACCTTGCTTGGCTTGCTCCTGTCTAAATCTAGATCTTATCCATTATCATTATAGTGGGTAATAAACAACTCAATCGGTGTCTTCATTGCTCACATCTAAAACACTATCCAATCATCAGAAAACATGGTCCACTATATCTTTTAAATATTGCGCACACTCCAGACACCCAAAACATGACTCAAATGTATATTCTCTCATGCTGTCTGAAAATCTACCCCCTTTTTTTACTGCTCCCTCTCCTAGTTATATCATCTTCCAATATGCTCTTGCTCGTATCTTATATGAATACTAGAATAGCCAAGTCCTTCTCCACCAATCTCATTCTCTCAAACAGCTCTAAAAACTCATGATCCCTCAGCAATATAAGTGAATGTCTTAATTCATCATTTAACCCTCTCAAAAATTTGTAATATATTTCATCAACAATATTGACTAGTTGAGGTGCATACCTAGTCAGTGTAGTAAACTCCGCTTCATACTACATCATTTTCATATTCCCCCACTCCAATCTCATGAAAGTTTCCTGCATCTATTGTCGGGCTAACGAAGGTATAATCGGTCTTTAAAAATAGCAACAAACTCTATCTAGGTGATCTATGCATTCTTCTTTCCTTGAAGTTTCTATCTCTACTATCCAATCCACCATCTCTCAACTCCTCCTTCAAATAGGAAAATTGTAAGTGGTACTTTTCGATTCCCTAGGCACTACATGATGTCAAATATTTTCTTTATCCTTAATAATAAGTCTTCTACTTCCTGTGGCTATATAGTTCTCTTGAATAATGGGCACTTCAACTTATAGAACATTTTTATATGTATGCCCTCTTCTGATTCCTTATGTCCCATGTGTCGTCTCTGAGCATCACTCATAGTCTATGCAAGCATACTGCATAACTATATTAAACTACCAATACTCACTAGAGTTACTATTGCACTTTACCCATTATGTTTATCCTGATCGGTATTTTATCCTTAATAACAAGTCATCTACTTCCTGTGGCTATATAGTTCTCTTGAATAATGGGGACTTCAACTATTGCACTTTACCCATTATGTTTATCCTGATAGGTAGGGTCCATCTTTCTACTGATAAAATTTTCTTTTCGAATCAATTAATTTATAAACTCAACATACATATACATGCAAAGCAATTAATTGAATGCGTAAATAAAAATCTATACTACCCAACTTCTACCCCACTCATTAATCATTTCCTATATCTTTGGTTGCATTCACATTCTTCCAATAATCACTATAATACAAATTGTAAAACCCCAAAATTAAATTTGAAAGAATTATTTATTTTATCTTCTTAATTAATCAACTAGAGATTCTATAAATCATCACAGTAACAAATATATATATACAGTGAAAGTAATTAATAATTGCATACCTTAAAATATTGCACTATATTCATTCTTCCAAAATTAATATACAATAGCCATGAGATCGAAATAATTACTACTTCATCACAATCTCCTGTTTTTAAAAGAATACGAAAAAATATAAACAAAATATAAAAAATAATATGAGGATCTCTGTGAATCTCACTCAAACTAGTCCCGACCCCTTCCTTGATCTAAAGTAATAAAAATCCACATAATGAGCATAAAATTTCAAGAAGTAACCAAAACTCCATTATTTTCAATGCAAGACAAAAGAACCAATATGTATGTACAATTTTAGTCAAAATCAATCATCACTTAATATAAGCTATAAAAATCACAAAAAACAATAATAAAATTAATATGATAAAAAAGTCACCAAATAAGCCTTGCTAGTATACTATGCTATGTTGTATCAATATTAATGCCAATATATTTTTCAGTTTTATCTTTCAATCAATAAATGTAAAGCAGGATGGAATAATCTAGCTTTAATGCGGTTTTTTTCTATACATCTATTCTCTATCATAGCTATCAATCTATCAATCTCATCTTATCTTTCATTTATTTTTATTAATCATTTATTTTCACATGTGACTTTTAATAATTATTTAAGAGTTATCACCCTCTATCCATTGGCATAATTCATTCAATCAATTATATGCAATAAGTAAGATTACACCACAAATATTTTATTTAAAGGAAAGTCCATCGGCCCATCATCTTGCTTAGGGTATTATATTTTAAGAGCTAACATATATTCATTATAGTGTAAACAGACAATCTTCCCCTACTTGCATACAAATGCTATTTTTTCAATGCAATATAAGTCAATATCATATATGAAATACAAAAAATTATAAATACATGAAATAGTAAAATTGGTTTTCCATATAAACACCTAACGGTCACAAAGTCCCTATTTGCACTAATAAGTATCAATTTTTTACAGATTTACACTAATGCCCAAAAAGTATGAAAAAATTATTATAATTAAAATACAACAATATCTATCTTATGACAAAGATGATTTTCAAATTTGGCTTATAATGGCTCCTAAGAAAATTATTTATTTGTGTCAAAGTACAGGTTATTACAAATACACACTGCTATCCAGAACTATATCAAACCTCTAAAATAGTACTTATATAGTCTATGAAGGGGAATTTATGTAGCGTCTATATGAGATAGCGAGAAATCTTTTTTAAGAGAAAAAAATCAAATCTTATAATAAGAGAATTAGGATGTGTGAGTTTTTCTCTCCCTAATTAGGGTATTTATAAAATTTGAAAGAATTTGAGTTGCATTATAATTTTAGAGAGGGAGAGTGAGTGAGGGAATTATAGAGAGAGATTGCCAGAAATTTGAATTTCTGATGTTTATGGTAGCTGGTGATCATCGACTACCACCGACAATCAGTCCTCCTTAAGGTGACAATTCTAATCCTCAAAAATCAATTCATAAAAGTATTGGCGGAGGTTCTCCTTTGATCATCAAGGAGGTTTTCATAAAATTTTAATCATTCAAGAATTATTAAGTATGTTCCTTATGTTGGTAAAGGTAAAGAGAATTTTGAGGGATAATATTGTGGATTCTATTAAGAATGGCCTTTCTAAGGAATTTCATAATAATGAGTTGCATTGTCAAGAGAATGTTAAGATTTCATAGGCTTCTTCTTCAATAGGTCCAATTTTAGAAGTTTAAGGGTTTTCTAATCCTATTTCTTTGTGTTTAATAGAGAATTTTTATCAGAATGATAATAAAATGACCTCATCACTTAGGTATGAACATTGCTTGACTAAGGAGGTGCTAGAAGTTAGAATTGGAATTTCACGTGATCATTTTGAAGGACTGGGGAATTCTAAAAGTAGTTATTCTTCAGTTGTATTGAATGATAAAACTAATGGCTGGAGGAAGCCCAATATTTAAATTATTAATCTTGTAAAATTCCTAGATATAATGGATGATGGAATTACTGTTAAGTTGGATACTGAATCTGAAAAGGCTAATATATACAGGCTTAGGAATTCATTGGTGATAAAAGTTCTTAGGAATTCCATTCCCTATTATGCTATCAATTTTGAACTTAGAAAACAATGGAATAAATTTGGTTCATTTCATCTAACAAACTTAGGATTGGAATGGATGCTTTATTTATTTCATTCGTCAGAAGTCAAGGAAGCTGTCTTTAGTGGTGCACCATGATATGTAGGGAACCATATTATTGGTATGGAGAGTTGGAATACTAATTTTTATCAGCTATATTTGAAGAAATTATGTTTTCCTGTTTGGATTCGTTTCCCTCACCTCCCTTTATTTTGTTGGGATGAATCTAATATAGTTTGAATTGCTTCAATGATTGGTACACCATTGTTTTTAGATGGAAATATGTTCGGTTGGGGGAGAAGAGAATATGCTAGAATATGCGTTGGGATTAACCTTAATGCCCAACTTCCATCATGAGTTTGGGTAGAAGGTGTTAGCACACCTTACATTACTCTGCCAGCATAACTTATCGCTCACGATCACCTGCAGTAGCTCCGGCGACACGATCGCTTGTGACGCCTGGCACACACAGTCTGCGGCTAACGACCGCCTGACATTGTAACTTTCTGTCTCCTTAGGCTCTAAAAACTGAATGTATCAGTCTCTGTTAAGATAATGAAGGAAAAAGCTTTCATTCCCTGTATCGTCTTCTTCCTCCTTTTCCTCTGTTTGTTCTTCACACGGAACTCTTTATGGTATCAGAGCGATGACACTGGGCATTCTTCTTCACCCAGCCAGCAATGACTGAACCCAATTCCTCCACCCAATCCAGGACGACATCCACATTGTCGTCCTCCATGGCAACCACTGTCATTCCTCCCTCACTTAAATTTCTGATGTCAAATCTCAAGCTCATTGTACACACCCAGCTTACAACAGACAACTACGCCATATGGAGGCTTCAAATCCACCAGGCCTTCACTGCGAATGGCTTCGAAGGATACATAGCTGGGACAACCTCTTGCCCTCCAGAGTCTTCCGAGGAAGATTACAAGCTCTGGAAGCTAGTAGACCAAAACCTCATTTCATCTCTCTTTTCAACCATCTCACCATCTGTACTTCCTTACATATTGCACCTTAAAACGTCATGTGAGATCTGGACGGCGCTCGAGCTGAGACTACAGCCCACCAACCGATCACGCATCATACAATTAAAGAATGAACTTCATAATGTCCAAATGAGAGATCAGAAGATCTCACAATAGCTGAGCAAGGTGAAGTCACTTGTCGACAATATAGCTGCAGCTGGTGGATATGTCGACACTGAAGACATAATCATGTACACACTCAAAAGTTTACCGGCCTCCTTCAACCCATTCAAGGCTGCGATCAGAATCTCCCCTTTACCAGTGACGCTCGAATCACTATACTCACTGCTCTGTAGTGAAGAAATAAATTTACAAACAAAAATTCAGCAGGATACCACAGTCACAGCCAAACAGCATGCTCTATATACTGCACGAGGACGAGGCCGCACCTCAAACTACAGAGGAAGTCGTGGAAGAGGAACTTCATTCAGTCACTCTACAACACCACCCAAGCAGACAATCAACTCACAGCAAACCGTCGACAGTCCCATATGCCAGATCTGTGGCAAACTAGGGCATCTTGCCTTAGCATGCTGGCATCGTTACAACTCCAATTACACTCAACAAGGACCTCCAAACAGAGCTCTTTCTACCTAGTCGCAACCCACAGCCACTACAGACTGGGTACTTGACACCGGAGCATCTACTCACCTCACATCCGACCTCACAAACCTATAGCATTCTCTTCCGTATCAGGGAACAGACTCTATCTCTACAGCAAGTGGATCATCTCTCCCCATCCATCACACTGGCGCCAGTTTACTCCCCCTCCCAGATTCATCCCGTAAGCTAAAATTACAAAACCTTCTCCATGTCCCTTCTCTTGCTCACAATCTCTTATCCATCTCTAAATTAACCAAAGATAATAACTGCTCCATATCATTTGATTCTCACAGTTTTCTTCTCAAGGATCTACAGGACAACAAAGTTCTGCTCCATGGACACAACCGTGACGGCATCTACCCCATTCTCCTTCCCCATCCCGTCTTAGTTCAAGCTCTTCACATTGCCAATGACTTCACCTCCCTTTGGCATGCTCGCCTGGGCCATCCGCACCACCGCTCAATGATCCATCTATCCAAGCTACTTCCGATCAACAATCTTAGGCTTTTAAATTTTACTTGCAATTCCTGTAAAGTGGCCAAGAGCCACAAGCTGCCTTTTTCTCCTGCAGCTACTCATGTAAATATACCATTTGCTTTAATACATACCGAGGTATGGGGACCTTCTCCCCTTCCATCTCATTCTGGTTATCGCTACTATATTGTTTTTTATAGATGATTGCACATGGTTTTGTTGGCTCTACCTAATGCACTCCAAAAATGAATCCATTAACAAATTTCAACACTTCTATACACTAATCAAAACTCAATTCACAACATCAATCAAAACTTTACGCTCGGACGGTGGTGGCGAATTCACCGGTCACACCTTCCAAAACTTTCTCTCCGAACACGGCATACGCCATGAGCTCAGCTGCCCCTATACCCCCGAGCAAAATGGTGTTTCTGAGAGAAAATATTGCCATCTCATCGAAACCGCTCGCACTCTACTTCACGCAGCCAGCATTCCTTTCGCATCTGGGATGAAGTAGTTCAAACAGCGAATTACTTAATAAATCGCCTTCCCACCTCATCCCTCAACCACCAAATACCTTTTCAGCTCCTCCACAGACATCCTCCATCTCTCACTCATCTCAAAATCTTTGGCTGCTCTTGCTTTCCCTGGCTCAAACCTCAAGCCCCACATAAGCTTGCTCCGAGATCCTCTCTGTATATCTTCCTCGGCTACTCCATTGCCCACAAACGATATCGATGCTTCAATCCAAGCACTAAGAAAATTCACATCTCTCGTCATGTAACTTTCAATGAACAAGAATTCCCTTACACACTCTTACCCATTCATCAACCATCCTCTCCACCCGCATTCATTCCACCGTCACTGCTTGTCCCGGTCTCTACCTACACCACTGCTCAAACCACTTCCACTCAACCTTCATTCACAGTCAAACCAACCATATCCAATCAACCTCAGTCACTTCCCATCCACACTAGCCCTGATCACTCTGTTTATGTTCCCAAAATTTCAAATCTTCCCTCTCCCGTAAAGCCAAGGTACCTGGCATCTCACTCCACCGTCAACTCATACACCTGTACATGGCTGCCGCTGGACATTCAAGGCCAAACTCAACACCGACGGCACAGTAAATCATTACAAATCTAGGCTTGTTGCACAGGGCTTCCATTAAGAAAAAGGCGTCAACTACCAACAGACCTTTAGCCCGGTGGCTAAGATGCCGACCATACGAGTCCTCCTCATCATCTCCCTCCACCGAGGCTGGCCGATTCATCAATTCGATATCAACAATGCATTTCTCCATGGTGATCTTGACGAGGATGTATACATGAAACAACCACAAGGTTTCGTCGATCCCATGCAACCGAATGTTGACCTCATTTTTGTATGAGCTCACTAAGGCCCTTCCAGACTCCAGACCCTAGGAATTTTCTAGACTTCAGGTCTTAGGATCTATTCTAGACTCTAGGATTCTTCTAGATCTAGACTTTAGGATTCACTCTAAAGCTTAAGATTCCTCCAGACCCTAGATCCTAAAATCCTTCTAGATTCCAAACCCTAAGGCCTATCTAGATCCTAGATCTTAGAACCCCCCTAGATTCTAGGATCCCTCTAATTCTTTAATCAATTCAAATCTTAAACCAATCTAAGCTTCAATCACTTCAAACTTCAAATACATTCAAACTTTGACCCAGTCCAGTTGAGAATCCAAACTTAAATCTAGACTTTGATCTTACCTTTGTTCTAGCTCTGACCCCATCCAATCATTAAAAATCACCAAATGATTGTAAATGATTTGGATACTTCAATTTGAATCATTCAAACTTAAAATCCAAACCAAATCTAGAAATCCAGACTCAAATTCTAAGTCTTAAGGCCCTATCCTAAAGACCTTTCCCAGGAATTTTTCAAACACTTTAAAACCCAGTAAAATGACCTCTGATTCAGAGTCTATCACTTGAAAGGTGATAAGAAATGTCTCTGAAGGTTACCCTTCAAATTTGAGACCATTCTAAGATCCCTAACCACCCCATAATCTAAATCAAAATCCAAAGGCTATCAAACCTTTAGATATTTACAGTATATGCCACTGAACATACCATTCAATAGATTTTGATCCTAGAGCTTTCTCCAAAGCCTCTAGTCACCTCCAGGCCCTTAATTATGACCCATTGAGCAGTAAACTGCATTTTTCTAGACTCATTTTGACCCCTAGTTGACTAGGGGGTTAAAATGACCAAAATACCCCTATGGGAATCAAAAGCCCATTTCAACTCAAACGACCTCCAAATTGAATGCAACCATTTTTAGCAAGTTTCAAATATCAAACCAAACCTGTTGGACCCATTCCCAGGTCTTGGGTCAACCTGGTTGACCTAAGTAGTCCTTTAAGGGTCCAAACAGGTGTTTTGACCCAAATGACCTCTTTAAGCCATGAAACCATTTCTATTGGCCTCCAAATGTCATTTCAAACTTGTTGAGCCTGATTCCAGCCCCTGGGTCAACCTAGTTGACCAGATCAACTAGGATCGACCCAAATGACCTTTAATGGGCCCCATAAAGCCTATTTATCTAAATCAAACCCTGCAAACCCTAGGACCACAGCTAATGGACTCTAAGTGTCATTTCAGATCTGTTGAACCCATTTCCAGACCCTGGACCCACCTGGTTGACCAAGTCAACCAATTTTGGCTTAAAGCCCCATTAAGGGCCCAATAGGCTCATTTCACCCAAATGACCTATTTAAACCCTGGAATCACCTCTACCAGACTTCAAATACTGTATCAAATCTATCCAGACTAGACCCACACCCTGAGTCAACCTGGTTGACCTAGTCAACCTAGGTTGACTCAAAATTTCCTTAAGGTTCTAATGGGCTATTTTGACCCATTCAACCCATTGAATTCTTTTCAAAATTCCAAAATCAACCCCTAACATGACCTAACCATGCCTTAGAATGTTGGCCAACCAAACCCATTTAGAGTTGACCAAGTCAACTTTAAAGTTGGGTCAAATCTATTCCAAGCTCCATATCAAACTCAAACTTCAAATCCTTCCCTTGGCTTTGTTTATGTACTCAGCCCTTAAGACCTCTAGGCTACCACATCATTAGTCTACTTGGATGTTGACCAGTCAACCTGGTCAACAAATCCTTTTAGGGCCTTAGGAGGCTTAATCCTTTGAGCAATTTTACACTCCTTCTAATCCCCTTTGAATCAAGCTCACTCAACCAGCACCCAAGGTTGCCTCCTATGCCACCTCAGCCTCCCTTGACCTGCTGACTGGTCAACAAAGTCAAACCCAAGGCTTAAACCTTTCCAAAAGGTCATAATCAGCCTTTAGCCCACTTTCCCTTGATTTAGGCTGCTTTAGGCCGACCTATTAAAACATTAAAGCTCTCTAACAGGCT
>NW_021319552.1:290441-315481 GCF_001605985.2 Dendrobium catenatum
AGTATGAGAAAATTTCAACTGTTTGCTATAATTGTAGGAGAATTGGTTATATGAAAGAAAGATGTAAACATTTTCTGAACAAAAATTCTTCCAAAGTAAATCAAGAAGCTATTAAAAAGGTTTCAAAAACAATGGAGGATTCTAGCAAGACTGAGATTATCAATGATAATTATGGTCCATGGATTCATGTCAATTATAAAAGGAAGAAAGTTGTTTTCAATCGTGCTACTTCAAATGAAGGGATGAACAATGCAAATAAATTCAAAATGAAGAGTTCTTATTTTCAAAATAAAATGTTAAATCCAGAAATTGATCATTTTGTGCTTGATAAGGTTGATGCAGAATTATGTAATTCTAACAAAAAACCTGCCTAACTGTGCTGAAGTCAAATCTGTTGTTGCTTCTTATGTTGATGGAAACACTGATGCTAAGAAAATATCAATAATAGACACTGGTGTTGTAGCTGTTATGCCTGATGTTGATGGAGATAATGGTTCTATTACAAAACATTATTATGTTGCAATTAATAATTTGAATCTTCAAAGAATGAAGATTGTTGAAGGGTTTAATTGTGCTCAACATATAGAAGCTGTTAACATAGAGATGAATCATCAAGAAAGTGCGGGGAAAGAGCTATTGTTGAAAAAAACAAAGTGTCGAAGATCAGGATAAACAAGTGGTAGATATTGCTGTTACTAATTCTCGAAATGGTGATATTTCAAGTTCATTAAATGATTTATTGGCTTATAAAGAAGTGGATAACCTTGAAGAAATTAAAAGAAATTGTTCTAATGACATTTCAACAGACAAAGTATTAGTCAAAAAGGACCTTTAGCTGGCAAGCTTAAAGATATGAAAACTGAAGGTTATCAAAGGCTTCTCTCTAAAAAGAGGAATGTGGTAGATTTTAAGGAGACATTCAAGGTACTAAAACATAATCCTTCTACTATATTGATGTATGATTCTGATAAAGGCATTTGTGATGTTATTAAGAGCTGTTCTAATGAAGGGTCTAAAGTTAATAAAGTGGCTATAGATTCATATCCTAAGTCTTCCCTTCATAGGTTGAAACTTAGCAAAGAGTTAAGAATGTTAGGTCCTATCTAGGATAAACATAGATTAAGGAAAGGTGATAAATGAAAGGGTTTGGTCCTCCTCCCCATTTGATTCTTAATGTCTTCCTTTCTATTCTAGAACTGTAGGGGAGTTAAGAAAAAAGAAGCTTACTTTTATTTAAGATGTTTAGTGTTGGAGAATGATGTTTTCATTATTGGTTTGATTTTAACCAAGTTAGTTGAAATTTATAAAGTTGATGTTAAAACAATTATTGGGGAAGATTAGGATTTCTTTCATTTAGCTGTAAGAGGTACTACTATAGGAATTCTTTCTCTTTTGAATAATAAAATCTCCTCTTTTCAGTTCTTAATTCTTCTGATCAAGTGGTCATTGGACACTTGATTTTTCCCAATAATATTGAATGGGTTATTTCTATTATTTATGGTAATGAAGATCTTCATGAAAGAAGAAAGTTGTGGAATATTATGGAAGATTATACTTCTAAGGAGAAACCATGTATGATGCGAGGTGACTTTAATTGTATTATTTCTAAAGAAGAGAAAAAAAGGTGGCAAAAGGTTCTTGTTTTCTCAAGGACCTCAAGAGATAAAGGAGTTCATTGCTAATAATGATTATCATGATATTAGTACGATTCGACCAAAATATACTTTGTGCAATAATAAAGAAGGTCTTGCTCGTATTTGGGAAAGATTAGATAGAATTTGTCTAAAATCTAAATCATTGGAGTGTATTCCTTTTGCTGTCACCACGAACTTACTCAGAGTTGCTTTGGATCACTGCCCGCTATTGTTAAACCTTTTTAATTATTTTTGAGTTAAGAAGAAAGTTATTATATTTGAGAATATTTGGTGTTCTTATGAAGCTTCTAGTGGCATTATTTCTAAATCATGGAGAAGAAATGATGTTGGTAATGCTACTAAAATTCTTCAAAAGAAGATTAATAAATCCTTAAGGAATTTATTCTTCTGGAGCAAGAGAAAATTGAAGGAACTAAATGCCCTCACAGCTAAATTGCAAAATGAAATTTTTTTTTTGTTGCAAAGTCAATTTGATTGTGGTCTGAATACTAAGAAACTTCTTCAGTTAAGGAAAGCTGTTCATGAAGTAAATGTTACCCTTGCTAGACATGCCACTTGGTGGAGATAGCATTCTAAAACTCAATGGTTAGAGGATGGTGATTAAAATTAACAATTTTTTCATGCGTATGCTACTGCTAGAAGAAATGGCAATCATATCAACAAAATTACTCTTCTAAGTGAAGTTATTGAGACTGATCCGGAAGGTATTCAATCTGAATTTGTGAAGTTTTTTTCAAAATAAATGGATGAAATGACATTGCTCTATACAAAACTGGCCTTTCTTTGCTAATTCTCAAGTGAATGATGAAATGAAGCATTTGTTGAACATGAAATTTACTAGAGAAGACATGTTTAATACAATTATGAAAATGGATAACAACAAATCACCGGGTTCATATGAGGTTAATGCTTATTTTCTCAATTGTTTTTGGAGAATTGTTTGTAATGACACTTGGAATGCTATTCAAAGCTTCTTCATTTTGGGAGTAATGCCAAAATTTTGGAAAGAAACATTGGTTATTCTTATCCCCAAAGTTTCTAACACCTCTGAACTTGTTGAATTTTGGCCCATTAGACACTCCAAACTATTTAAAAAATGGCTACTGGTATGATTTTAAACAAGTTAAAATATTGTCTTCCTTCTATCATCTTGGAAGAACAAGGAGCTTTTGTTCTGGGTAGAACTATTTCTGACAATTGTTTATTGGCTAAGGAGGTTCTCAATAAACTTACATTTTCCAACTCTAAACTTGGATTTATGTTGATCAAATTATACATGGAATAAGCATACGATAATATGTGTTGTGATACTTTAAATTGGATCTTAAGATTGATGGGGTTTCCTGATAAGATTGCTAATCTTATTTTTCAATGTGTAAGCCATCTCAAGTTCCCTATCATTATTAATGGAAGCAAGAGTGAATGGATCACCGCTGAATGCAGATTTCGACAAGGATGTTTGCTTTCTCCTTGTCTTTTTATATTATGCTCTGAATTATTATCTAAAGCTTTTCATGAAAGAGGCAATTAGCTTGGAATTAAACATGCCTGAAATGTTGAAAAAGTTACTCATCTTTTGTATGCATATGATGTATTAGTAGTGGCAGAAGCTGTATGAAAAAATTGAAAATTTTCAAAAAAATTTTTGATAGATTATTGCAAACGGACAGGTCAACAGGTTAACATGAGTAAATCTATAATTTTGTATGGGAAAATGATTTCTACGTTGAGGAGAAGAAAGATTAACAATCTTTTGAGTTTTAGAACAATAGAGGAAATTATCTATCTAGGAGTCAAAATGGAAATTAGAAGACTGAAAGCTTCAAATTTCCAACATGTTTTACAAAAGGCAATGGAGAAAATTAGTACTTGGGGCTCTCACTTCTTATCTTTGGCGGGCAAAATTTTATTGGTGAAAACAACTGATTCTTCTATTCCTTCTTTCTTTATGGCTCATTCAATGATTCCAAGAGGAGTTCTTAATGATATTGACAAATTTTGTAGAAAATTTTTATGGCATAAGGAGCAAGGAAGGCAAGGTTAGCATTTTATATCATGGAATAGGTTATACACGTCAACAAAGATGGAAGGCCTTGTTATTCAAGGAGAAGTTGAAAGGTTTGGTCTTATTAGAACCCGTATAGCCTGAAATTTTATTCAAAAAAAAGATTCTCTTCTAATTAGAATTCTAAAAGCTAAATATGGTGAAGCTATAAAAAGGAATGCATCTCCTACTTGGCTTATTATTAAAGATAGAGCTTAATTTTTGAAACCAATCATAAGATGGCATGTGAGTAATGGATCAAAAATAAGTATTACCAACAATATCTGGATTCTTGGTAGATCCTTGAACAAATGACCAGCTACCGGTAATATTCAGCGTCTTAGGCTTTGTTTGGGACGGCTTTCTTGATGCTTCTTAAAGCAGTTTTTTAGTACAAAAATTAAAATTTTATGCTAGAAGGATGCTTTGAAAAGCAGAAAGAAAGCCGTCCCAAACGAAGCCTTAATGACAATTTTGTGGCTTTTCTTTTGAATGAAGAGGGAAAGTGAGATATTTAAAAATTTATTTTTCTGAAGAAATGATTCAAAGGATTCTTACTATTCATATTGATAATAAAGCAGGGGATGACTTTCCAGAATTAATTGTTTCAAACTCTAGAAAATCTATTACTGCCTTGGTTTATGAAGCATCATTTCAAAATGAACAACTTGCTGGTACAGAGCTAAAATGGCGCCTGAAAACGCTTAAAAGTTTTCTTAAGGAATTCTTATTTTGGTGGAGGCTTTGCAATGATTGTTTGCCAACAAATGTGTGGCTTAATCGTAGAAGACTACATGACATTACTGTTTGTCCGAGAACATGTTCAGAATATGAAGACCTGAATCATATATAAATTCATTGCAATAAGCTTAAAGAAATTGTGGAAGTTTTCAAACAATGGGGGTTAAATTTACCTACATTCAGAAATCAAATATTGCTTCTATAGCAGTTGTTCTAAGATACGACAAAGGCATAATGTTGTTCTATTATGAGAAGCAGGTTATTCATTGGGACATTTCTTTGCTAGAATTGATTGCCATTTTCAATTTTAAATACATTACTCAAGATTGGATGAAGGAAAAAAAAAAAAAAAAGGAATCATTATAGAAGGAGATAATAAGAATGTAATTAAGGTGACGCAGAACTCGATTTCCAACCATTTAGGAAGAAGCGATCTCGTTCAGCAATTGGATTTTTCTTTTATAGAAGTATTTATGAATATTATTTTCCATTATGTTTCTAGAGACTGTAATAGAGCTGTCGATTTTTGTGCTCATCATGCTCTTTTAAGAGATTTTTTTGGGATGTTTTTGTTAATAGTGAACTTCCTATAGATTTTGTTGACTTGGTTAGGAAGGATTGTGATAGGTTCTCTATCACACAGTAGGTTCTAATTTCTCTTTTCTTGTTTAATGCAATTTGCAAATTTTCAAAAAAAAAAAAAAAAAAACTAGGGTATTTATGCTTGAAAATATTGATAAGGGTTACTAGATTTTTTTACAAATTTAATCAAAATGTTTACAATTTTACATAAAATTTAGCAATTTTTTATTATTCAATAGATTTGCTTAATTTTAAAAAAATAATTTTATGATTTAAATAAAAAATTATTAAGATAACTTCTATTTATGTAAAAAGATAAAAATAAAAGAACTTACTATATTACGCACCTCAGGTGTATGACTTAGACATGTCACCAGCAACAACAACCGACTAGTTGGCTTGGGTTAGTTTGAGCATGATTTTGGGTCTCGTCAGCCTATTATATAATTTTAGGTCCTTAAAAATATTTTTTGATATTATTGACTCAATTTTAACAGTTTTATAGCCCAACAAACTCTAAAATCATGTTCAAACAAATTTGGAGACACAACTCTCCTTGGCCTATTGGTTGAGAGCTAAGGCTTCCAACTAAGAGGTCTAAGGTTCGAGTCTATGTGTATGCGTCGTGTGTGTGAGTTTGCCTTAAATGGCCTAAATGGAGGGTTAAGAGCATTCATTTTTAATAATTTTCTTACTTAAATTGATATGCTGACTACAAGGAAGAAAAGATTATATTTTAGGAGAATTAATTTAGTTTACGTTACAAAGAGGAGGTTGACATTGATGTCTAGATTGTGGTTGAACCTTTTTTTTCAGAATTATAATTAATTTTATATTGCTATTATTTTTCAAAAATTAATATATATTTTCATATGACACAAGCTTCAAAATCTAAAAATAGGGAGTAAACAATACGTTTCAAAAAAATTCACTAGATCATTAAGATTTGTGATGCATTATACATAAAAAATTTTCAAAAATAAACTCCTGATTATTTGGGCGCTGATTTCAATAAATTTATAATCAAACTTAGCATCTTAATGAGTCAAACTAAACAACACCTAAAGTGATATGATCCAAGTTCAAATGAGCTCAAAATAAATACTTAAAAATATAAATAAAATTTTTGAGACATTAGTTGAATGCCCAAACAATCTCCAAATCTTGAATGCTTGTAATCAAATCAAGTATCTCAATAAGAAAATTTCAACTATGCCAATATTCTTACTTTTGATGTCATTACATTACTTAATTCTTAAAGAAATAGTTTATGATCAAAAAATTCAATATGGACCATAAAATGGAGTGTTATGAAATTTTCGTCAAATTTGTCAAAATATCACTCTAAAAAAATTATAAATCAACTCACACTCTCTATATGAAGTTGGTTTGAGCTTAAAATTTTAGAGCTCTACTCGATGTTCAACAATGAAAATTAACACTAATAATTAACATTTTCCAACTATCCTCATTGAACCACCATTGTCTGATCATCACCATCTAATCTTTGTTGCTTGGTTCTCATAGTCAACTTCCCATCATATGATTGCTATCATTCAACTATTATCCTATGATAGCCATCATTTGTCGTTGTCATCCAACAGTCATTGTATAACCGCTGTTACTTGACTGACATTAGCCAAATATCATTACAACATCTAGCTAATTAATATTAGTTAATTCCATTATCATCCCTCCAATAATTCTCTTATAGGCTTTGTTACAACTATATGAGACAAAAAAAAAAAGTGCTCCCAATTTTATAATCTCATATTCTTTAGTTGTGAGGAAGAGTGTGCTTTTGTAACTTCTAGTATATATCAAATTATTTTAATTGGATTAGACCTTATAATTTTTTTTCTTTCAAAATTTTATATAAAACTGTCTTGTTTGATGTATTCTTCTCCCTTATCTATGTGTTAAATCTTCATAAAAAGTTATGAAAAACTCTCTTATTATTATGCTTTGGATAGTTCATAATTATAGGATTTAATAATGCTTAAAAAATGGGGCATTTCAAAAAAAAAAAAAACATATGCATGCTAATAATGATGCAAGACCTAGGCTATAAGTTATAATATAATTAAAAGGAACAAATGGAGTGAAATATTCATGACCTAGTTGTTGAAAGAGAAATTTATTTCTCCGATATCAGAACTTTCACATAACTTTGTGCCCTTATTATTAAAAAATAATAATTATAAACTAGCAACATTTATCCTTCTTGGTGGAGCACTGAAAGGAAGGTTCAACAACTCTTTGTTTGAGGGAAATCACATTTTATATTCTCAATTATTATTCTCCTTCAATGGTCAATCATGTGAGGGGAAAAACTACCTATACATTTAAGAGGTCTATTGCTACATTTAGTTGTTTTTCTTTCACTACTATGCCTATTTTTGCAACGAATATCGCTTAACCAATTGGCAACTCAAACATAGTTTTGTACATGCGTAGCTTGGCATCTATGCTAGCCCTATCAATATACAGATGACCAATAATAAAATGAATTCCCACCATGGTTGGAGCATTATAGTATTAAAGTTGGCTATGGTTACATTAGTATCAAATCATTAATTAGAACTTAGCCAAAATCAGGATTTTCTAATTTTGATCAAGAGTTTATATTATTAAATTTTTATAGTATTCTAATTTCAAAGTAATCAATAATTATAAAATTCATATAATGAGTCATTATATTATGATTTTTTTTATTTATGAAGGGAAAAGTTTTTGGCTTAAATTTAATTATGATAAATAATTTAGGCATTAAATTTAATTTAATGTGACTTGAATATATAACTAATTAACTATTTTTTATATTACACCCATTCAAAATAAATTTAAATATTATAGAATTAATTAATTAAATTTAAGTCAAACATGGTTTAAATTATTTTTTGCCGTAGGCCGAGGACTCCAGCATCGCCATTGAGAGAGAGATGAAGAGATTGCAAGGCAAAGTCGCGATTGTTACTGCTTCAACACAAGGGATCGGCTTCGCCATCGCCGAGCGTTTCGCTCTTGAGGGTGCCTCTGTCGTCATCTCCTCCCGCCGGCAGGTCTCTCTCTTTCTCTCTCTCGCTCTCTGAATAGTAGGGTTGTTTGTTGACTATTTGGGGAAATTGCAGAAAAATGTTGATGCTGCGGTGGAGAAACTGCGGTCCAAGGGACTTGAGGTTATGGGGGTCGTATGCCATGTCTCGAATCTGCAGCAGAGGAAGGAACTCATAGACAAGACTGTCCAGGTTAAAAACCCCTTTATTAGTTTATGAAACACCGAACAAGTATAAAATGGTTTTTTTCTTACAAACTCAGTAAGGGATTTTTTCGACATTGGGGAGTGTGATATTAATTTCGGATTTTTTACTTTGTGCACGCTGAATAGAGTGCTTTGGGTTAAGAATTATAAAGATCCTTTGATATGCAGTTCAGAAGAAAAAAAGAAAAAGGAACTTATGTTGAGTTCAATGACTTATCTTTATTAGCCTGCTCTCTCATGTTAAAAAATTACTACTTTTTGCTTTCCAAAAATGCAATTACGAGGGGATTCGTGTCTCAGCCAGTGAATAAAGAGCTACGTTCAATTGAGTTGGGCATTGCGGTCTGATCTTGATGTTTTTCTTAATGTTAATCTACATTCTGCTCCTTCCTCTTATGCTTCTGGACATCCGAACCTTTTGCAAGTTGGGAAACAGTAGTGTTGAGTTGTGATCATCAAAATAAACAATGAGCCATATCTCTGTTTGCTTCTGTTATCAGGATTCTGTTCGATCATTCTTTCTGTTATTCAGGTCATGGATTAGTGTTCAAAGAGGCTGAAGTTGTGATTTATGTTTGTTATATATATATCTTTGTTGTCATCATTACCTTTGTACATCTGATAGAAGAAATCTAATCTAACCTTCTTGAGAATATGCAATCTGTGTTACTTATTTTTCCTGTTTCTTCCTTTATATCCCTTTAATTAACTCCTCTGACAATTATGCATAGATATTCTGAAGTTATTCTAAATGTAATTAGTTATTTCATCCACACTGCAGAGGTATGGAAATATCGATATTGTTGTGTCAAATGCTGCTGTTAACCCGACGGTTGATAATATCTTGGATATGAAAGAGACAGTTCTTGATAAGCTTTGGGAGATCAATGTGAAAGCTAGTGTTTTACTCCTACAGGTAGGAATCTGATAGGATGATTGCGGTTATTTGTGATTATGTTTAGTTTATGGTGCTCTCTTTCACTCATGTGACAGGCTGCTGCATCCTACCTGAAGAAAGGTTCATCTGTCATCTTTATTTCTTCTATTGCTGGATACAATCCAGAGCAAGGGCTGGCTATGTATGGGGTTACAAAAACAGCTCTTTTTGGGTTGACAAAGGTTGTTTGTTGCACTTTGTGTGATTATTTTTCTATTTCAAGGATGCAAACTACTTATAATTATTTGGTCATAATGTGTCTTTAAGCATCTTTTATTATCCACTTCATGTATTGATGATACTAGTTTCTATGTGGAATGATTAGATTTTAAAAGGAAATTCAAAATTTAATATATTTATTTTTTCAACCCTCTAAAAACCTTGCTCCAGTTTTATGATGCATTTTGTCTAGCTTCAGTTTAAATAAAATTTACTTTGAATGGTTATCATCTTATCTTTATCTTTACAGCCACATAACTAGATACCTAGCCAGGGAAGGGTACAATGAAAATAAAGTTCTAGAAAGCTTTTGCACTTTACATTGATAGTATTTTGTCTTCAAAGTTTTATTGAGTATGGTCCAATAATATGTACAATTTTAATTAGCTTATTGGATTATATATTAGTTGATTATCTTTGGGTTATTCTATGATTGTCAAGCGTCATCATAAGTCATCCTAATCCCTTTTTAAAATAGAAATGATACAAACCAGGTCAAGATGTTCTATTTATGTCAGAAAAGAGTTTAGCTGTCATAAATTTGTATTTAAGAAAATACATTCAATTAATATGTCAGGGGAATTATTTATCCTTAAGGGATAGTTTGGTTTGTTGAAAAATGAATGCAGAGTAAACAAAATACAATTTAAAAGGAATGCAAAGTATTTGAAACGTTTGAGCTTATTTGGATGGGTGTAAAAAGAATGCAATAGATTATTTTTTTTATTTAGCTTGAAGTAAATTGAATGCATGTAAAGTAAAAAAGTTTAGAGGCCGATGATGTGTGTTGGTGGTGGCGGCGGTCTGTGATGTGTGTTGGTGGTGGTGGACGGCAAGCCTACAATCATTGGTAGTGGCCGACGTTAGCAGACGTCGGTGGCGACTGTTTGTGGGTCCCGATAGTCGGCGGGAGGTGGCGGGCAATTGGTCGGCAGTGGGCGGCGGAGGCGGGCTGCGACTATGCAGTTGTCTGGCAATAAAAAAAATTTAGATAAAATTGAGCTAGTTTACTATATTTAAAAAATAAACTAAGAAGTAAAAAAGGAATTTAATGAAATTTTACATTACATTTCCTTTTCATCCAATCAAACACCTAAAATCTATTTTATATTGCATTATTTTTACTCTGCATTCCTTTTTTAGCAAAGCAAACTGCCCCTAAATCAACCTTTATGTGTAAAATCAATGAGAAATCTACATCCGCAAAATCAAACATGACAAATGAAAACAAGAAAAGATAGATTTGATATTTTGATGAGTAAGAATAATGATATACCCTTTAATCAGGAAATGAAGTTAATTAAAAAAAAAACTTTAGACGTATCTTTTGCAGAATGTAATTAGTTCAAGTTTTGAAAGTGTCTTCTTATCATGAATAAAGTTGATTCAATTTTTTTCTGTATTGAAACCTATGGTTCTTACACAACAAATTACACTGCCACAAGTTTGAAAATTATAAATGGCTTAGCTTCAAAGTCAAATTTCCCAAATAATGCTTCCTTTACTAGCGTTCGTGATAAGGAATACTTACTTGACCACAAGTGGATGGTGATAGATTTTTTTTACATCCTCAGTTTTAATCATTCAGTTTCAATCCAATAAATCCTTCATCAATTTTCACCATTTATAGCTACATTTGATTTGACTTCCTCTCTTCTATGATCAATTTCATGGTTCATTATTATCATCATTATCAGTAGTCATTCCCCATCTATTTGTGGTTTGCATTATGAATCCTTGCTTCCATTTATGACAGTTGATTTCTCATGAGGTATTATTATTGTCTGCAAAAATATTTTTGGCCAATTATCGTTTGTATGCTTATTTGAATATTAGAAAAAAGCATAATTCAGTTTTTATGTAGAAAAATTAGAATTGGAGAACTTTTATCTAATTTTGATCTTCTCAGGTAGGCAATAAAAAATCTGAACTAGCAAGCTGTTTCATATTTCATATTTTTGGTAGGGTAGTTATGCTCTTTGTTGATTTTCTTTCTACACATGTTGAAATTAAAATATTCACGATTTCAAATTTAGTAGAATCTCCCATTTTTCTTAGGGACTTGAACTTAGCTAAAACTTACATTAATTTATAAGTTGTGAACATTATTGCCAACTCTAAATAATTCTATGATCGTATGCCACTTCATTGGAACATGCTAGATTAGGGGATCACATGATTTTCTAAGAGGATGCAAAGAAAGAATGGCTGAGATGTCTACCAAGAGGATTAATTATCAAGAAGATTTTAGGATGCCGAATGTTATTAGAGTTCAAGAGGAATCAATGTTATCTAGACAACTCTTTTGCTTATAGACATAAGGTCTTCTTGTTGAGTCGTTTATTATTAAGCATCTCAAGTTGCAACTTGGCGCTAATTGTTTAAGTTGGCACCGTCTTTCCTGTAACTAAGTTTGGAACATTCATAATCAAATCCTTGACTTTTTATAGCAACCTTCCTTTGGTAACCAATGGTCTGGTTTTTTTAGAAAAGGGGCATTGTATGGTAGTATGTTGATGGATCTTTATCTAGTTGGTCTTTGATCTTCTAGAAGGGAGAGATAGATTAGAGAGTGAGATTTATAGGAAGAGAGATATTCTTCTTGCATTTTTGTAGTTGCCTTAGGTTTTGGATCTTTCACGTTTTTTTCAAAAGCTTCATTTGAAATCTTTATGGAGAAGTTCAAGAAAGATGCCAATGAAAAGAAAACATGCACTGCAACCAAATTGGAACAATCATTGTAGTTGGTGAATCAACTAGCTTCGAGCATTTTCTTGATGGCAATACTAAATATGAAAGAATTGAGTTCGACATGAGACCTTTTTGTGTCTGAGAAACTCTTCACCTTTCACGCAACAAGCGGTCAACAACGTGTTCAATTTGGTGAGTAAGAATAACCTAATCTCAAAAAGCCTAATTAAGCAGTTTGGATTTTAGAATTTTAGATGACTCCTTATCCACAAAGTTATACTCAAATAAATTCAGAAGGACTAGATGATGTTAAACAATTGTCGGTGATGTATTCACTTTAGCATTACTCTAGATTCTAGAATGCTTCAACAAGGTGATGCATAAATTGATGTCTCTTGACATTTGGTGAATTATGTTTAGTAGGCCATATTTATGAGACTAAAATAATATCTTCTTCATGCAATAATATCTCCTCTATAAAGATCATATCAACTATGCTATTAATAAGATCAAGCGATGTCGTCCTCGTCATGTTAGCAGTTGCACAAGTGAAAAGAATCATAAAAGCATGCCCATGCTAAATTTTGTTGTTCATCTTTTTTTGAAAGAAATGCTAATATTGCATTAAAAGCAGACGGAAAAAAGAAACAATTACAAACTACTCAAGTAACACCTAAAGAATCACATTCCTCCTTTAAGCAAGACAAGAAAGAAGGAGGAATCAAACCAACATTAAGTTCTTCCCACAAAAAAGAACTTTGTAAAGCCAAATTAGCACAAATATCCGCTAATTTGTTACCACTTCTACTAGAAAAAGAAAACACAACTTGTTTGAACTCTAGCAAGAAAGCCAAATTATCTTCAATCTTTCTACTAACCTTCCAGCTCTTAACTGAATTTTGAAGCAGTTTAATGATATTGAAGTTGTCCCCTTCGATGATAACTCCTTGAGCTTCGAACATCCAATCCTGGACCACATTTTTTAGATACAAAACAGCTAATAATTCCATCTGTGCAGCGTCCCAATGCAAGAACTAAACTCCAAAAGCAACCAAGAATCTTCCTTTATCATCTCTAGCAACGCCTCCAATTCCAGCTAAATTATTCCTCCTGAGAGCTGCATCCACATTTATCTTTATCCATCCGAGAGGAGGAGGATGCCAAGGACAAAACAGCAAGCGCTGGTTGGCATCCCAGTTATCCGGTTGGAAATTTAAAAAATTACTCCTTACTGCAAAGGAAATATAGCATTTGCAGCAATGGTATTATCAGATTCATCATTGTCACCATGAACCAACTTGCATCTACTCTTCCAAACAAGACATGCGGTTGTACAGTAAATGTTTGCAATGAGAGTATTCTTACCCACGTACCTTTGAAGTCCTTCTAAGCATTCAAAAAAACTGTCAAACACCGGAACCAGAAATCCCCAACTATTCAGTAGAGAGACCACTTTCCGGAACTTAGAACATCTTCCTGCTATATGGCTGTTATCCTCTACCTCTTCACAGCCTCTCGGACAACCTGGAAAGTTACTTAACCTCCTCCTCACAAGGAAAGTATTAGATGGAATAGCATTATTACAGTCTCCACCAAAAAAGTTTAATTTTCGGCTTTAAATTAAGTCTTTTCATCCAATTCCAATGAGCACTCTCATCCTCATGTACCATAGCAGCTTCAAAGGACATGGCAACAATAGATTTCCCAGAAAATTTACCTTTTAATTCCATGAGATCTGAATTCCTGCCATCTACAATAGAAATTTTTGAAATGAGATTCAGCAGCTATACACCAAATACAACTTGTAGTTTATCCATATTCCATTGGCCATTTGAGATGAATGAGCTTAGATTGAAATCGGATATTTCCTGTATATTAACAAATGTAGGCCAATATGCAATGCCTTTGCCTAAAATCCATGAATCATATAGCCAATTGATAGATTTCCCATTGGAAATATTCTATCTAACAATGTTTTTAAGATATTTAGCTCCCATAGTAATAATCTTCCATGTAGGTGAACACCCTTTCTTCACTAGGACCGACCACACATCTTCTCCATATTTTGCTCTCAGAATTTGGTTCAATAAAGAATTAGGTTTCATGCAAAAATTCCACGCAAATTTGGCCCGTAGAGGTCCTATCTTAGATACTGCTGAGAATAAACCTCTACCACCTTCATTCTTCGGCTTACAAAGTAAATCCCAAGAAGCATAATGAAGTCCAGCATTGCCATTATTTTTACTCCATAAGAATCCTCTACACATCTTATCAAACTCCTTGAGAATGCTCAACAGAACTAATGAAAGAGTTGATAAAAAGAAAGGTAAAGAGAGGAAGCTGATTTCACCAAAACCAATTTACCTTTCAACGAAATACATTTCTTTCCCCATGTATTCAACTTATTAGCAGCCGACTCCATCAAATTCAGAAAAGCTGATGCCACCGCCCTTCTTAAAGTCACTTCACACCAAGATAACTTAATTCCTTCACTTTCTTGAAATTGAGCTGTTTTACAATCTTCTTTTGAGTTCTTCGTTTGGTATGCTTCCCAAAAAGAACCATGGATTTTGAAGAATTAACCTTCTGTCCCGTCCAATCACAGTAATTGGAAATGATCTTCTTCAATTCCTTAACTTCCTTTACCTTGGCTTCCGAGAAGATTAAGATGTCATCCGCATAGAGTAAGTGAGATACTCTCGGAGCTAACAGAGAAATAGAAATACCCATACAACTTCTTCTTAAAAATAAGGCATCAGATAAAATTTGAGAGCATAAAATGAATAAAAATGGGGACAAAAGACATCCTTGCCTAAATCCACATCTTCCTTCAATCCATTCAGTTTTTCTCCCATTAATCAAAATGCAATACTTGGGATTAAGGACACATTGCAATAAAAGCTCCAAAAATTTATTAGGAAATTTAAAATGATTAAGAACTTGCCTCAAAGTTTGCCACCCCATACTTTTATAAGCTTGTTCCATGTCAAGCTTAATTGCCAGCAAGCCTTTTCTAGATTTGGACCATCTGAATTTGTTGAAAACCTCCTGAGCCAAAAGCACATGATCAGACAATGATCGGCCTCTTACGAAAGCCGCTTGGTCCATCGAAATGATCTTATGAATAACTTTTTCCAATCTATTTAAAAGCATCTTAGCAATGATTTTATATATAGTCATACACAGACTAATAGGCCGGAAGTTAGCAGGCTCTTGAGGACATTTGATTTTTGGGATTAAGACAATTAAAGTCTCCTTCCAGGATCGATCCATAACACCTGAAGACAAGAAATGGCTTACCGCAAGCCATACATCCTCTTTAATCCAATTCCAAAAATCCTTGATGAATGAGAAGGTTATCCCATCTAAGCCCGGAGAAATGTTCCTCTCAGATTTTTCCACGACCACTTGAGTTCCTCCCTTGTGAATCAGCCTCAAGCAAGTTTTGATCAACATTACTAATGACAGCAGACGGATTAGGCCATCCATCCAGTAAGCATTTTCTATGTTGCCATTTCAACTTGAAAAATTATGAGAAAGTTCTCTGGATTACAGCTCCATCCTCCGTCACAATACCATCTATGGTCTTGATATGACTAATATAATTATTATTCCTTCTGACATTCGCAAATGCATGAAAAAATGATGAATTACAATCAGCTTCGTCCATCCAGTTTTCTTTAGCCCTCTGTTTCCACCAAGTGTTGAGCCGTGCCAATGTAATATTGAGTTCATTGATTTTGAATCTCAATAGCTGCAATCTATCAAAAGATATCAAACCTTCAGACTCCTCCAGTTGGATTTCCAAAATATCATTCTTCAACTTGTCCCGCAATAAGTTCAGATTCCTGAATTTAGCCTTACTCCAGAAGAAGAGGGCTCTTAAAGTTCTCTTGAACTTTAAATAAAGAGATGAAGCCGGGTCCCCCATGCAGTTTTTCATCCATATTTTCTTCACTAAGGCTGCTGCTCCATGATAAGAAGCCCATACCTCTTCATACCGGATATCTCTGTTGTAAAACTCCACAGGTTTGAAGATTTCCAATAGAATTGGGCAATGGTTCAAGGCTATACGAGCCAAGTGCTTTACTAAAGCAAGTTGAATGATATTTAAAGCCTTGGAATTAATAAGACATATGTCTAACTTCTCCAAGATTCAAGCACTCCCAGATTTATTATTGCACCAAGTGAACCTTGGCCCCATCGATCTAACCTCGTGAAGATCATTATTAATCATGAAGCTATTTAAATCCTTAGAACTTTGATTCAGGCTGAACTTCTTCCCTCCTCTTTTCTCAGCTTGGGAAAGCACACAGTTGAAGTCACCTCCCACAAGTAAAAAAAAAAAACGCTTCAATACCTAATTGGACATTTTTAAACATGGTGATGACAGTGCTAATGACTTATGAGTTCTTATGTGATATGTCATTGCTATTTATTTTTGGAATTATATGTTAATGAAAAGAATACTGTGATTTGGGAAAGATGGAGTTTGAGTTGGACTATATTTCATGCTGTCTTATTATTAGGATATTTTGATTTCACTTCATATCTTGTACATTTTTATGTTTTATATATTATTTACTCATTAGTATATACAAAATTTATTATTTTATGTTTACGCCTCGCGTCACGAACGAAAAACGCCTCAATACCCGATTACGCAATTTTAAACATTGTTAGAGACCCCTTCATATTCCACTTTTTTGATAGAATTTCCCAGCCAAGCCTTCCACCCAAACACCCTCTGGAAGTTTCATATCTAGAGGAATGCGCACACATACCCTAGCAAACTCCCTCCTGCTCCACTGGAACATGTTCCCATCAAGAAGATACGGCTTGCCTACCAGAGAAGCAATCCTACAAATGTTTACCTCATCCCAGCATTGAAGAGGTAAATTTGGTAGCCTAATCCACACTGGAGATGTAATGCCTTTGAGAGACGTAGGATTGAAATTGGCCGACCATTTGTCCAATCCAACCACCTGTCCTCTAATCCACCACGGGCCACCTGAAAGAATGCTCTCTAATGCCTTAGAATCTTCAAATGAGCACAGAATCCAGCAAAGTCCCAAACCAGTGATGTGGAATTTTCCAAATTTATCCCATTGTCTTCTCAAATCAGTGCTTACCACATGAAAAGGTATATTATCACCAAAAGTCTTCACAACAATAACTCTTTCTAATCTTCTAGCATTTTCCAACTCCTTTTCAGCATGAAGAAGAACCACCTTTCCATCTTCAGACAAAAACTAACCCAACCCAGCTCCAGATTATCCACCTTCACGTTCAGTCTTTTACTCCACGCCGATTGAATCCTCACATTGCTTTCCTTGATCTCCGCTGAAACTGCATTTGTTAATAAATCTCCAGGACCTCCCTCTGGATAACCAACACTCTTCTTTTGAGACAAAACCTCATCCACATTGATTACATCCCGTGTATTGCATTCCACATTGATTGTTTGTAAAAAAATCGCTTTTGATCGGTGAAGACAGCAAGGAAATCGTGTTGAAACATTTGTTAGAATAGATCCTCAGTCCAGCAGATGATGAGGCTTCTAAATTCAGACCACCAATAACCTTCTCTTTTCCGTCAAGAATTGGCGTAGCCTCCAAATTATTCACACAATCCTCCTTGATAACAGCATTTCCTTTACCAGAAACAAGAATGGGGATCTCCTTCTTACCCAATAATCCCCCTTCGTTGATAATCAACGGTTTTCCCTTAAAGCCTTTGAAGTTCTTGTTGAACTCCTCGAGAACTTTGGAACCTCCATTAAAAACTTCTGAAGAATCATGTACCGGTACAGACAATCCTTTCCTGTAATTCTTCCAAGCTTCCGAAGGAAGAAATCGTCTTTGCTCCATCTGCGCCTCTCCGGGCCGCCGGAGTGCCGGCTGATTGCCGGACAATCCAGCCGCAGAAAACAGGGGCCGCCAAAACAGAAAATTGAAATCCCAGACTTTCTCTCACTTACTTGACAAGGATGTTCTTGATCCAATTTAAGTTGTATGGTCCGAGAATAATTTAAGATGGTCAGAATGGAAAAGAAAGGAAAAGCATCATCTCTGTCTTTTGTGGAGTAAGACTACAAAAATTGGTCGAATATTACCAAGAGGTTTTCCTCGAATTGAGATAGTTGCCTCCTCATCGGGCTGTGAGCTTGAAATTCATATTTTCTCAATTTCCTTTCTTCCTAACATTATGATGCACCACAAGCCAATGTTGGAGGGGATCATAAAGCAAATCGCTTGAGTTGTTAGATTTCGGTGCCATCAAGCTGTGCAGCTCATCATAGCAATCTCCATTTATAATGGATCTAACGGTGCCATCAAGCTGTGCAGCCATCATAGCAATCTCCATTTATAATGGTGTGGTGCGATAGAAGGATGATAGTTGGCTGTGTACATAGACTATTGGACACCAAATCAATTCAATATAAAGAAGGGATACTTCCTTGAGTTGATAACTTTTTGCACTTTTTAGAGGAGGCAACCATCTTCTTTAAGATTTAAATCAGATTCTATTTGGGACTACTTCAATATTTTTTAAAGATGGTTGTGAAGCTGTTATAGGGAAAATAATTTTTTTTAAAGCTGATATGAATATTATAAATATGTTATATTTAAAAAAAAGTTGAACATTGCTTTCTTGAAGATATCACATATTAGCAACTTTGGTTTCAAAAAATAACCTATCATCACAAAAAAAATTTAAAAAGCTGTGAGAAACCAGCAATAAAATATTAGCTAAACAAAATTGTAGTTACGGTATGAAAAGAAAAACAATGAAAAAATTGTCCCAAACATACCCTCAATCTATCCATCATGAAGTTTGAACAAGCAGAAGATACACAAATAATTTTGCTTGAAATCATATATAAGGACTATATAAGTGGATGTTCATATCGTTTGGTCTCTTTAATGTGCCAATAAAATTTATGCATCTCATGAGCTTCATTTTTAGACTTTTAGAGAAAATTTTTGGATTGTTTACCTCAATGACATTCTCATCTACATCAAGAGGGAAGAGGAACTTCTTAAATATATACCGAAAGTGTCCAACATTCAAAAGAATAACAACTCTATTTGAATATGAAAAAAATGTGACTCTAAGAAGAAGACTGTAATATCTTTAATGGGAAATCATGCTTGATTCTGAGAAGATTATGGACTTCAATGACTAGCCTTAATCATGAAATTTTACTGTGAAGCCTAATGGGAGCTTATTAGTACATAAGAAGAATTATCTTCAACTTACCGTTGTTGACTAAAGCCAATCCGAAATTCTCCTTGAGAGGAAAAATGAGAACATCACTTCTCTTTTTACAACCAGGATGAGCGAGTTGTTGGTTCTAGCCTTAAAATCTTTAGTGATCATTCAAAGTCAAGCCTGATGCTTTTGGATATGCACATGGTGCTATCCTGATGCAAAAAAGAAGTCTTACAATGTACTATTCAGAGCTACTAAAGGATGCTCAAAATAACTATTCGACTTTTGATAAAGAATTTGCATACTTCAACCAGCTATGAAGTATTGGTGACCTTAATTATACGTGAAAGAAATTGTTGCGTGCTAACCATAAACCACTCCACAAACTTGTACCAGCTTGGCAATCACTTTGATGTTTTGGAAGGATACCTAGATGAAGGATTGTTGTATGAAGGGAATCAACTGTGTTCCTAAAAGAGGTGTTGAATAAAGTGGATCACAGAGGCACACATTTTTAAGATGGTTGTATACTTTGTGTTAAGATATGAAGACAAATTTTCTTACCAAACTCCTACAATGTTTTACCTACAACACTCAAGTTTTATAAACTTAATACCTATCATCTTCCACCTAGCATTATCATAATGATACTTATAACCTTCAACCTTATAAATTCAAGCTTGCTACCGGTCACCTTTTAGTACCATACAAGGAGATGGTTCCATGGTGTTTAAGCCATTGTTTAAAATTGCGCAATATGAGGTTCGCCTTGAGGCCCGCCTCAGCGCAATTCCAGTGAAAAACGCCTTGAGGCTTATGCCTCAAGTTTTTTTTATGAGGCTTATCCCTCAGCTTGGCTGAGGCAAGCCTTGAGGCACGCCTCGCCTTACTAGCGTGAGGTTTACGCCTCAACCGATTTATATATATTTTTATTAAAATTTATCTAAATCCTAAACTAAAGCCTCTAATAAATCACGCCTTCATGCACCCCCAAGTTCAACAATTTCCTCTCAAAAGCCTCGACCTCTAGCCCACCACTTTGGTCGTAGCCACCACCATCATAGCCACCGTCGAGAACCACTTGAAAGTCGCACACCACCACTACCATCTCCTCTAAAAATTTTGGAGTATTATTCTCATCTTTATATTGATGACAAATATTTATGAAAGAAAAAGATGATTGAAATAAATGAAGACGAAAAAGATTGAGAGGCATTGAACTCCACAGGATGAGGCATGGGAGAGATAAATTTGTTATGATGAAGACTCCTCATTGATTACAGTACAAATGATTTCCAAGCTGTTGCCAATTGTGTAAGCTTCTTTTTAGGAATTGAATGTGGATGAGTAGGGAACTATGAAATAAGGAATTTGGAGCTGAACTTAATGTGATAGGATACTTTTACGTTATTCATATATTTCATGTTGTTTTATTCTTATAATATTTGGATTTTAATTCTATTTTATGCAATTTATTACTTGTCACTTTACATCTTATGCAATTTTTTGCTTCGTATATCAATTTGTTACTTCATAATTTAATAGAAAATTAATATGTAATTCTTTAACATATTATTTGAGTATTATATAAAAAATCAATTTTAACTTTTATTTTACTTTATGTAATTTTTGGATTTTAAGGCTTACGCCTTGCCTCACGGAAGAAAAGCACCTCAATACCCAATTGCTCAATTTTAAACCTTGGTTTAAGCATCCTATAACCACAAGAAAATAGGAAGAATAGGGTGAGAGAGAGAGAAAAGAAGAGCTTAAGCTTCCAACTAAAGAAAGGAAAGCTCTAGCAGTAGAGGAGAAATAGGAAGAGTCCTTGCAGTCGAGAACAGAAACAGTAATAGCAGCAACAACATATTTTTCTCCATGTTTAGCCCCCATTCTTGCGGTAGGTGGTTGTGTTTTCTCTTTTTCATTAACGTAGAGAAAATGATATTTTTTTCACATCTTTGTTTGTATGAAAATAAACCTTTGAAGTATTCTTCTTTTAAAGTTTAATGAAATATTTGATTTTTGTGTGATCGTGGACATTGGTGAATAATATTGCATAAACATGCAAACTTGTGTCTTATGATTGTGATCTTTAGCTTGTTTATTCTTCATCTTCATTTGGTTGTGCTAAAAAATTATATCAACATCCTAACATTTTATAGTGACAAAAAACGCTTATCATTTGTGGTGATATATTTATTGGTTGAGGATGCATTGTGTAGCCAAATTCCTGAGAAGATGTGTACATTATTGCAAATCAATGGCCTCAAACAAGAAGCAAGGAATAGACATGCCATTGTTAATTCCGACTCGAGCAATGCAAAGTATGTCCATTAACTTTTTGGAAGGATTGCCAATGACCTGAAGTTTTTACAACTATATGTTTTCTGTGGTAAATAGGTTCTCATTGGCAATGGTCTTCAATGTGTGCCAACAAAACATCACATATGAGAAGCATCTTTTCTATTTTTTTGAAACATTTGATTACCCTTTGAACTCCCTTGCTTAATTATCTTAGAAAAAAATTCCTACTAAGCAATTTTTTGAAAATCACTTTGGTTTATGATGTATGTATAAGTTATATTAATTTTTAATTATTTATATAATATATTAGATATTAAAGAGAGCGAAAAAATGTATGTATAAGTTCGTCAAGCCAAGAGATATAAGTAAGGACTTAGTTCAAGTGAAGTGCATTAATGATGAATATTAAAAAGTGATTTTATTAGAATAGAATATTCAACAAAGATGGATGAGATATTTCAATAAGCTTTTCAATAAAGATTGTAAGAATATGATTGACATTAGTGACCTTAGCATTCTAAATGAAAATATATATTTTTATTTTTATTGTTATTTTAGTAAATCGAAGTTAGAAAGGCTTTAAAAAAATGAAATGTGAAAAAATTGTTGACCTAATGATATTTCAATAGAGGTGTATAGAAATGCTTGAGATGAGGGAATTTCTTGACTTACGAAAATTTTCAATATTATTTTAAAGACTAAAAAGATGTCAAAAGAGTGAAGGAGTGTGTTGATTCTTATTTATAAAAGAAAGGTGATGCACAAGTGTGAAAATGATAAAAAATTAAGGTAATGTGTCATACATTAAAACTATGAGATAGAGTTATTGAGCACAGCTGCACAGATTACAACATGATACTAATTTTTCTCGAAATCAATTTTGATTCATGCTGGGTAGGTCTATTATGGAAGCTATACATTTATTGAGAGGTTTTATGGAGAAGTATAGAGAGAATAAGGCGGATTTACATATGATATTTATTGATTTAGAGAAAGCATATGATAAAGTTCTAAGAGAAGTGCTATGAGAGTTCTAGAAAAACAAGGAGCTAATAATGCTTTATATTCAAGTCATTAAGGATATGTATGTAAGAATTGTTACTTGTGTTATTTGACCAAGTATTTTTCTATTTCAGTGGATTATATCATAGATCAGCATTAAGCCCATTTCTTTTGCTTTAGACATCCATGTTCTTACTATACATTTGCAAGAGGGTGTATCCTGGTGTATGCATTTTGTTGAGAATGTTCTTGTTGAGAAGATTAGAGTGGGAGTTGAAAGAAAACTTGAATCATGGAGGTCAACCTTAGAGTCTAAAGGTTTTAGTAGATCTAAAACAGAATAAATGGAGTGTAATTTTGGTAGAATATATCTTGTGATATGATGTGATTTTGGGTTATCATATCATTAAAAAGACTACATTTTAGATATTTGTGGTCTATTGTTCAAAGTGATGGTGAAATAGATGGATATATCATTAGTAGAATTAAATTTAGATGGTTAAAGTGGAGCAATGCATCAGACCTGTTGTTGTTACAGAAAAGTAACCCTCAAACTTAAGAGGAAATTCTATAAGATGGTGGTGAGACTTGCCATGCTTTATGCCGCAAAATATTGGTCATTAAAAGACGAGCATAAATTAAGTTTAAGTGTTGCATAGATGAAAATGCTTAGGTGGATGAGTGGCTTCACTCTTAGAGATAGAATGCGAAACGAGTATATATGTGAAAAGGTTGCAGTAGCTTCAATGACATATAAGATTACAGAGTCTCCCTAGATGGTTTGATCACATAAAACATTGGCTTTTCGATGACCCAATTAGGATAGTAGATGTATTAGATTTGGTCTATATTAAGAAAGGTAGAGATAGGCCTAAAAAGACTTGGTTAGAAAGTATTAGAAATGACATTTTTATTAAATTTAAATGAGAATTTGACTCTTGACATGACAATAAAAAAGAAAAAAAAAAGATTCATGTAACCGACCCCACATAGTGAGATAAATACTTGATGATGTTGTTGTAGTACTTTGGTTTATGATGCATACTACTTTGAAGAGAACCGCTGCCTTACATCATCAAATTGACAACCAGATTCAGGTCATCAATAGAATAATTGTGCATTTATCGTGAATATTCAATTCTTGCGTGAATATTCAATTCTTGCACTTTGGAGAGATTTTGTTTTTATTTATTTTTTATATGAAAATGAAATAATTACATTTAAGAGAAATTTGAAGAGATTTATGGAGTTTAAAATCATTTCTTAAGTATATGCCACTAAATTTGTAAAAATATTATTATCATTAATTATTTATGCTGAAGTTTCCATATAGCCATGAAAATCTACAATTGTCATGAAAGCACGACGTGGATTTGAGATAAGGCACCTTTCATTTGGATATCCAAGTCAATATAGATTTTCTTCGTGTAAGAAGGAACTAATTGATTTGCAATAGTATTCACATTATAATTAGTTGCATGATAAATAACTTAATCACTGAAAAACATGAGAGCAATAGCTGAAAAAATGACAACTATTAAACTTGCAAACAAAAATTCCACCCGTTGAAAGGATCTTCCGTATTTTGGAGAAAGCCGTCTTCTTGCTTTGGTTTTTTCAAATTTTCGAATCACGCGGGCTTTCCGCGATCGGAAAAGCGCGGCGGCTGATGATCGCCGACGTTCTTTGCTTAGATCGATATGAGATCTATGGCAACTCTACGTTCAAATGGTAGGAATTCGAATGGAATAGTGATTAAAGAAGGCGCGATACATAATCGCAGGACAACATCTGTTGAAGGAAAGGGTAAAAGCGTTTTGATTAAAAATGATGTTGGAAAGGATTATTTCGTTGGAAACATGAATCCAGGAGCTGCTATTACTGAATCGTCTGCATCGGACAATCTGATTCTTCGAGTGAATAACTTTTCTGGTGTTCTTGATACGCTTAAGGGTCGCAAAATTGGTGATGAATTGATATCGGTTGAAGGTCTGAAAGAGAATGTGCAAGTAGAAGAAGGATGTGACGTGGTGGAAAATCTAAAGAACAAGACCAATGAGGTGTCTGAAGCATGGTCGAAGCCCAAGCCAATTAAACTTTCTTTCAATAAGAACATGGTTGAACGATCAGAAGATGGAATTGCTGTGAAGTTAAATTCTGATATGGAATTAAAGAATTCGCAGGTTTTGAAAAATTCTGTAGTGATCAAAGTTTTGGGTAATAATGTGCCTTTCTCGGTGTGTAGTACCGAATTAAGAAAGCAGTGGGGTAAGTTTGGAAGCTTTCATTTAACCTCAATTGGTATGGACTGGATTTTGTGCTCATTTCAATCAAGTGAAGCGGTTGATGAAGTATTGAATGGAGGATCTCAGCTTGATATCATAC
>NW_021319552.1:319532-346739 GCF_001605985.2 Dendrobium catenatum
TTAAAACTGAAAATTAATTTCAGTTTTAAGTAATTTAGGAGGGAAAAACCTTTGAATTCAAATTGAGATTTCAAAACGGTCAAAGTATTAAATAAGCAATTAATGGAAATCTCTTCATGGGGGGCCGGCGGCATGCATAGAGGGAGAGAGGGGAATTCAAGGGAGAAGGGTTTCCAATTTAGGATGATGACATGGTAAATGGTCTCATAACTCCAAGTTAAATCAAATTGAAATTGAATTTCATGATGAAAGCTTTCCTAAATTGGAGTTCCAAACTAGGAAAGAACTCGAAATTTGAAATTTTCAAATTTCAAATTTGAAATTTGTGCAGGAAGGGGTTGGGTGGATGAGGGGAGGTTGCCGGCAAGGAGGCCGGCCGGGGTTATGGTGGTGGTCGGCGGTGGGTTCCCAAGGGGCGGCGGCAATGGGGTGAGGAGGGATTTCTTGTAGTGGTGGTGAAGAAATTGGAAGAAAATTATGAACGCAATGATAGAAGAAATTAACCACGAGCCGTGGACTCTTCCAACGACTGGTGGGCCTTGCGATTTGCTCCCCTTGAGCTCTCTCTCTCTCTTCAAGCTCTCATGCAAGAAGTAGAAACAAACATAAGATTTTCATTCAATCATCATTAGCTATTACAAGAGAAAAGACCCATATATATAGGTCTCAAGTATACATGAAGAAAGAAAGACTAAATTGCCCTCAGGGCTCCAACATGACTCAACTCAACATAAGGGTACAATAGGAAAACATCAAAATAAAATGCATAAACAACTAGAAATATAAGCTCTGAATCGTGGCCCTCGATCTGCGATGCTTCCGGCGATACACATGTTTGAACCTTGGATCGATGTCCTCATCATGTTTGGTTTGAAGTAATGCAGTTGTAACATAAACCTTTTACATGGGTTTTAAAAATATTAGTGTTTGGTTTGATGAAAAAGGAATATAGAGTAAAATAAAAAGAATGCAATATAAAGCATTTTATTTCATTTTTGAGATAAAGTAAACTTGCCTAATTTTGTGCGAAAAACGTTTTCACCACAAACAACCTCTCTTGCCCTGCTCGCCACCAACACCCGCCACCGCCTCCACTACCACCTCCACCTATCGATGGCCACCGACCACCACCACTAGTCGCTGCCACCGTCGTTGGCCACAATCACCACCTCTTGTCACTTGCCATCGTTGATACTTCCAACTACTGGTCACCACCGCCACTCCCCGCTGCCAACCACAATCAATTGCTAGCCATCACCGCCAACCTTCGCCACTAGCCACCAGACACCACCACTACTACCCTACACCAGTCGCTATTGGCCACCACCATCGTCGGCCACCCCCACCGCCTCTAACCACTTCCATGATCTTTGGACTTTATACTACATTCATTTTACTTCAGACCAAACAAATGCATTTATCTTTATTTATTTTACACATTCAAACAACCAAAAAGTACTCATTTTACAATCCATTCTTTTTTCAACCAACCAAACATTCCCTTAATCTTTAATTTTATGTCCATTTTTAATTTTCTTTTGGCTCTTTTGTTTTTTTTTTGGGTGAAAAAATACGTATTTTGTAAATAATGAATTTATTTTCACTCATATTTTTTGAAAAATTTTCAAGTTAGTCTTGAGTTTAAACCCTAATAATAGTTTGAATCTAAAAAAGTCATTGGTGTTTCATAAAAAAAAAAAAGAAACTTTGTTTTTCAATCTTCAGGCAACCAAATTATCCCTTACTTAATTTGGGTTTCAAGTAATAGGGATTGATTGAAAAACCAGGTTCTAATCCTGGACCTATACGCATTGGTATTTAGCATTTGACTGATGTTTCTTTTCTGCATATATTTGCAGGCCCTGGCTTCTGAGATGAGTCCAGATACACGTGTTAACTGTATAGCTCCAGGATTCGTGCCAACAAACTTTGCAGATTTCCTTGTAAGAGATGAATTATTGGTAAGTATTTGGATCACATCGCTTGCATAAAACTTCCATATTTAACTATTCAATTTCTTTCTTCTTCCATTCCGACCTTTGGGATAATGCTAATGATGATGAAGAATTGCTTTTCCTAGATAATCATTTATCCAACTTTACTATTTTCCATTAAAAATTCATTATACATTTCAAGTAGTCTTCTTTTTTTCTTGCTTAATTCATGTAATCCCCATCCAATTCTTGCATTTGATTATGATATTTTTTTCTGCTATTTTGTGTTATTCCGTGCTTTTCAATAGATTACTCCCACCTACATTTTGGAGATGTCGTACTAGTTATCCTATAAATTGTTTTTTGTGACCAAATATTGTTGTAGACTATCTTCTACCTATGATGCATCGACACTTCTCCTCAAAAAGCAGTGCAGTGTTTGACACGTATCCGACATGACACGCCTCCGACATGCCTCCGACACATGTCCGACACACTAAAAATGTGTTTGATAAAAAAATATTAAATACAAATTGGACATGCGTGTCTTAAATATTTTATGATTTTTTAAAATATAATTTCTTGTATTTAAACTTTTTATTTATTTAAAATATAAAACTAATTTTCTTATTTCTTATCCACAACACCAAATTAATTGCTCGCACTCAATATCCCATTCATTTAATATTCTCATTTTCATTTCTCTTTGGCGGCTTGCGAATTTGGTTTCACAACAATGTCTGATGTCATCTCAACATTGACGTCTAATGTCGTTACAATATCGACATTTCAAAATCATCTCAACATCAAAGTCTGACACTGTCTTGGTATTGATACTCGATGCTAGCAATTTATACACCCACAATTTGATAGGTCATCTTTATTCAACGTGGTCTTAACATAGACAACCAACACATTATCAACATCGATGATAAAAGCCCTCTTGACATCATACCCGATACGTACTTGCATAACATCGATGCCAAACTCTCAATAGCATTGTCTTCTCATCTTTCGATGCTTGACTCTCAACATCATAATATTAATCATTTTAAGCATAAATTCTAGTTTAATTACTTATTATTTTCAAATTATTTTTAATATTATCCTTGTTCAATTTTTATATGCTACTTTTAAAATATAAAATTTATAATATCATATCCAACCCATATCTGTATTTTATTTTTTAATAATTGACGTATTCCGTGTCCGTGTCGCTGCTTTCTGTATACTGAGCAAAGTCTATTTTTTGGCACAGAGAAAAAGTCTCGAAGAGAAAACGCTTCTCAAGAGGTTGGGGAAGGCAGAAGACATGGCTGCTGCTGCAGCATTCTTGGCATCTGATGACTCCTCATATATCACAGGAGAAACAATTGTTGTTGCAGGAGGTACACAATCCAGACTCTGATATCTCTCCTCTCATTTTCTGTGAGTTTTTATAGGAATCTTCAAGACTTCTCCATCCTACCCCATAATCTTATGAACTCTAATCAATAATGTTTCTGTAATGATGAGGTTGCAAATCTCTATCTGGATTGCAAGGAAATGGACATAAGCTGCCTTTGTTGTGAGAGTTCTCAATCTTAGGTTTCTTTTGGGACGACTTTTCTCATCATTAATGGTACAATCGGGAAGGTTCTCATTCTTAGGTTTCGTTTGGGATGATTTTCTTCTTGTTTTTTAAACTAGTTTTTTAGTATAAATTTTTTTTTTTGAATTTAAATTTTTTGTACTAAAAAGCTATTTTAAAAAACTGTATGAAAGTTATCCCAAATGAAAGCGTAAATTTGAGAAAGCTCTATGCAGCTACAATAATTTTGAAAATTTTACTCTTTAAATTTTCTTACAATCTTCTATGATATAAAAGGTTTACCTCTGTAAATTTTCAGTAAATCTTTTGGATCTCTGTCACTTAAATTTCTGTTTTGCCAGCTTACAACTATCACTCTTAACAGATCTTATTGCGAAAGTTTTCTTATCATATAAAGTTCTGAAAAGCTGTCCCAAACGCACCTGTGGTGCAATTTAGGTGATAATTCAAAAGTTATTAATATTATCTACTGAGGATACCAAGCTCCAGACATTCTAGGACAAATTGAAGAACTTCTCAAGATTAGTTAATTTTAATGGGAGAGGAAACAAGGAAATGTTGTGCTGAAGGAATCCCAAAGTAGTAGCAGTTTATTTATTTATTTTTTAATTATTTTTTTAGAAATTAAAAAAAAAAAAATTGCAGACCTTAACATCATTTTGATCATACATTACCTATTAATATGTAGTATATTTAATAATTATTTCTATTATTTTTTATGTGAATATTTTTATAAAAAATTTAAATTTTTTTTAAAAGTAATATTTAAACATGTTAATGTCATTTAAATGAAATTAATGAAAATTTTGAACAACTTAAAATCAATAAAAATTTACAATTTATTCAATGCTGGAAGGATTCTTGTTTTGTCAATTGTAAACAAAACCAAGAATACTAGCAAGATGATAACAAAATATTTAGAATAAATTAGGTCAAAAAAATAAGATTTAGCATGCATGAATTATTATCATATCATATTGTTTCAATGATTAATTATGTAACTATAATTCAAGATGTAATTTTAAATTAAGGATAATAATTCAAAGTAGTCAATAATAGTTAATTATAATAGGAAAACTTAACTAAATATTATTATTATGGTCCATAAATATCATGAATGAAATAGCCTTATCATCCAGATTATTTGATATAGAGATATCAATGCTAGAGATACTTTACATAATATGATTATATTGGACTAAAAGAGATGAATTTTAAATATGGAATTGAGTTTAAAGAAAAGAACAAGGACAAAGAAGGTAAATTAGATTTACTAGTCCTTGAAGTATATTTAGTTGAAAATGATATTTTATTTTGGATAGCTCAATTAGGTGCAGCTTATTATTTTTATTTCTTATTACATATACTTAGTTCTTAGAGGAGGCTTGTTGATGGGAAGCATGTTATGAAAGTGGGAAATGAGAGTATAATATTAGCACAAGCAGTGATGTAATAAATAATGTGGATCTTGATAATCAAGTTGAAAGCTCAATTACAAGAGCTAAGGCTGAAGTCCAAGAAGAGGATCAACGAAAATGCTCAATTATAAGAGCCTAATCAAAGTCCCAATAAATAGCTCATAATTTGCAAAAATTTAAATATAATATACGGTTATTAATATTAATAATAACAATAATAATATATTTTTTTCAACCTAAGGACTAGTATAGCTAGCCATGATAGGATTTGCTATGGATGAGGCATTAAGCATGGCGGTTGAAACTCTTTTTCTTTAATATCCATCAAGAAGTCCTCTTTTCTGACAAACTCCATCCAAGAACTTAAAGGTTTACTGAATGCCTGTCTGTTGGAATTACAAACTCAGCCGTTGGATTCGGAACTCAACTCCAATCTGAAAAACATAAATGAAAAGCTTGCCTCTCTTCAAGCGTATTGGACTTCTTGGATTTCTCAAAGAGCTAAGGCTCTTTGGCTTACTCATGGGGAAGAAGATATTGGTTTTCTCTATGCCAAAATCAGAAGCAGAAACAATAAAAATCACATCAAAGAAATTTCCACGGTTGATGGGCATTTTACTGAATTCAAAGACATCTCCAAGGCGATTGTGAAACACTTTGAGGGTTTGTATAATCCTTCTCCTCATCCCCTGGTTTTACCTTTAGACATCCCTCTTGGTAATTTAGTGCCCGCCTCTTACCACTCTCTGTTAATAGCCCCTGTATCTTTTGAAGAGGTGAAATCTGCTGTGTTTGATGGGAAAGTTAACTCTACACCAGGGCCGGATGGTTTCTCTTATGGTTTTTATAGGAAAACTTGGCACCTTCTTGGTTGCCAAGTTTACAATGCTGTTTACAATTTCTTTACCTCTGGTTGTCTTCCTAAAGGGATTAAGGCTACTGCAATCACGCTGATTTCGAAAACTTCCCATGCTACTAATAAAAATGATTTCAGACCCATCTCTCTTTGTAATGTGTTATATAAAATTATTGCTAAAATTTTGGCTGAACGGTTAAAGAAAGTTCTTCCCCTCATCATTCATGAAAGTCAAGCTGACTTTATTGCTAACCGTTGCTCTTCTGATAACATCATTCTTGCTTCAGAAATTCTTAGGGAATTTAGAGGCTCTCATAAGAGTTTTTGTGCAAAACTTGACATCAAAAAAGCTTTTGACTCTATCTCAAGGGAATTTCTGATTGCTAGATTATACCAAAAGGGCTTTCCGGAGATGTTTGTTTCTTGGATCAATAGTTGCATTTCGGATGTACACTTTTCTATATGTTTGAATGGCTCGTTGGAAGGATTCTTTAATTCAACTTCTGGGCTTCGTCAAGGTTGTCCATTATCTCCATTACTTTTTTGCATCGTTATGGATGGGTTGTCTAATATCCTTATTAGATCTCCCAATACTTCTGGCTTTAATGGAGTGTGTGATAGAGGTGCCAATATAAATCACTTGATGTATGGTGATGACCTTCTTGTTTTTGGTGAAGCTTCCCGGGCTAATGCTGAAGGTCTCTTAAACTGTTTAATTCATTTTGGCAATCTTTCGGGCCTGCATATGAATCCTGATAAAAGCTCCATTGTTTTCTCCAACGCTGCCCATGAGAAAGAGGCTATCTGTGAAGTGCTTGGCATCAACAATTGTTCCACTATTTTCACCTACTTGGGCATTCCTATTTCAACAAAAAAACTCAAAATTTCTCACTTCCAACCACTACTGAGCAAGATTACTTCTCTACTTGATGGTTGGAAAAACAAATTTCTTTCTTTTGTAGGTCGAGTTCAATTTCTCAAATTTACTATCTCAAACACCATTGCTTATTGGATTAGAGGGTCTATAATACCTAAAGCTTGTTGTGCCTTCATCAACAAATTGTGCTCTAGATTTCTTTTTCATTCGAATCTCCATGAGAAAAAGCTTCATCTTATAGCTTGGTCTAAAGTCACTTTACCTAAGCATCTTGGTGGTCTTGGTATCCCCTCCATTGAAGCCCTTTACCATGGTGTCATGTGCACCAGCATTGGCAGAATGTATAACACTCAAAACCTTTTGAGTAAATGGTATAAAACTTATTACATATCTCCTTGGAAACCTTACTCGCCTTCTGCTTCTTTATTTTGGAAGAAATTGTGTGCTACTGCTACTAAGATTTTAGACTGCATCTCCTTCTCCCTGACTTCTGAAAGCAATTTTTCTTTTAAATGGGATCCTTGGCTCAATGGGATTATCATTGCTAAACATTTCAGCATGGAACATCTGGGAGAATTTTTGGTTAAAGATTTTTTTGCTGGTGAGAATTGGGTTCTCCCAAGCTATTTTCCTAACTCTCTGTCTGAAGCAATTTTAAACATTACCTTAGAAGATTCCTCTGGCATTCTTTGGCTGGGATCCCACAATTGGGTTTTTAAGAATTTTATTGAGCATTTTTATTCTCATTTGCTGAAGGTGGACTGGTTTGAAGCTGTATGGCATAAAAAGCATGCTCTTAGATATGCTTGTTTTGTTTGGATGGCTATGTTAGGGAAACTTAAAACTACTGATAACATGCTGATTAGGGGAATTCAGGTTGCTCCGTTATGCTCCCTTTGCAATGGATCTGCTGAAAATCACAATCATCTTTTCTTTGGTTGTGATTTCTCTTTTAATATTCTTAAGTATATGCTTCCGGAATTGAACTGTTTTCTTCTCAGACCTACATTAGCTCAAGTTCTCGAATTTTTTTCCAATTCCAGTTCGCATAGTAAACTTGAGAAGGATTTCTGCTGTTTAACGGTTGGTTGCATCTTATATCATATTTGGCGTGAGAGAAACTTGAGGCGTTTCTCTGATTCTCGAACCAACTCGGTTAGATTGATTTGCAACATCACGATGGCCATTAGATTGAAAATTTCAAGATGGAAAAACAAGGGCTTGCTTCTATGGAGATTTTTTGGTATCTGATTTTTCTGGGTGTTTTGGTCGGCAATTTTTTGTCCTGGGACGTCTCTTGTCCTAGTTTTATACTGTTGTTAGTATTGTCTGGAAGAAGTTTTGGTTTTTTGGGGACACTCGGTATAATTTACTATTTTCTTCAGACCTGGGAAGAACATTTTGATGGCTGCAGCTGGTTTTTCTCTACTATCCAGTCATGTTCCTTTTTGAAGAACAGGATGCTCATTTCTTGGGTATACGGATTGGTTCATTCCCGATTTAATGGTTACATCTACTGGAGACATTGCTACAATCCGACGATGATGACCAAGCCAGATTCCTCTTGTTGCCATGGAAGGCCCTATCTGGCAACCTGGCACTATTTTTCGGATATTCTTGGGATGGATGGAAGTTCTGTGAGGGCCTTTGTCTCGTCTGGCAACCGGAGCTTCCTCCTGCGCTGGACGGTTTTCGCTGAATGATTTGTTGACTGGATCTGGCTTATTTTGCCTGAGTCTATTTGATTGTTTAATGTCTCCTTTGTAACTATTAGTTGGGCTTTGTTCTATTGTTCTTAGCTTTTCATTTTTATAGGTTTTCTCCTGCTTTTCAGGATTTCTATTGTAATTTTTACCTTTGAATTTTAATACAATGGGCTTTGCCCCGGGTTTTCCCAAAAAAAAAAAATAATAATATCCACCAACCCCCTCTTTCCCTCTCTTTTTGCTTTTTTTTTTTTCCAATAAAGTGGTTTTCCAATAGTCTTATAATGTCTATAAATTTGACTGATATGCATTATAAATTTTATTATTTTTGGAATAAATAATTGTAAGGATAAGTTCTGATGTAGGGTCTATAAGATCTTTAGGGTGAAGGTGACAACTTGATTGGTACCCTCATAAGGTAGTGATGGAATGGTTATTTGGGTGATGGGGAAGCAAGAATATAGGGTTTTGGACCTATTTGGATAAAACAATTCTAGGCTTATAAAAGATGAGCTTTCGTTGGAGAAAAATAATGAGAAACTCTAGATCAAAGGTTTAGGATGTTAGGAAACTAATTGCGATATTTTTATGGATTTTAGATGAGTGGTTGGGGAGTTATGAAACTTTTAATTCAATTGCTCAAACTTAAAAAAAAAAAATTGTCTTTCTATACTAAAATTTTGGCTATTATATATTAGAGTTATTGGGGAGTTGAGGCTTTGAAAGTATATGAGAGATGTGCGGAGATATTTTGGATAGATTTGATATTTTTTGGTTTTAAGGGAAGCTATGATCAAGGCTAAGTAAAGGAGATGAAAATTATGTTAAGAAAGAGAATGAGTAACTGTAAGAAGAGATAACTAAGGACTCTCCAAAGCCATAAATGATCAGCCGCCAAGCTTCACCAATGAGTTGAGCAGCCACCATGCATTTTCACAAAAAAATTGCATAAGAAAATATAGTTTTTATTCAATGAATCAAAAGTACAAAGTAAGGTCATATATAGTCATTTTCTAAGCATAGACAAATTTGAGAAATTCTTAGGAGCCAATAAAATATTATTACATAGATTGATGTCATATTATAATACTAAAAAAAATAAAATAAAAAAAAATTAAATTGAATTAAAAATTTTCAAATGCATGAAAATTCAGATTGGCCAAAAATGACTAGTGTTCTTGAAATTAGTCAGTTTATGAAGATCTTTGCATTTTTTATTTGTATAGTCTACCTACCCATCAATGAGCCTTAAATTAAGCTTTCAAATTATTCTTTTATAATTTTAAAAGTATTAAGGGAAGGGACGTTCATGGGTTGCATGGATAGTTTTGCATGATGAATGGCACAAATCCTAATGTTGGGCCTTGGTTTGTGATCTTTCTATTAGCCTTTATCTTGGTGTTGCATCAACTCCACTAAACCTTAAATTTTGTAGAGTTAAAGTTCATGTATTCGTTAACAAGGCCTAACATAAGCTTCTCTATATACAGGGGCGGAGCCAGGATTTTTTTCATGTGGGGGCACAATTCAATGAAGTAAAAAAAACCCTCAACCTTTTTCATCTGGGCTTGGGACCGACAGTGGCGGTTTTAATTTTTTTTTTAATCATTAGATTCATTATAAGAACATAAAATATATGATAAAACAAAAAACAAACTTACAATTGAGAACAATAACTTGAAACTCTTCGTATCTGTCATCTATAATTTCTCCCGTCGAGTCTTCATCTTTTGAAATCATTGTACAATCAAGTCATTGCCAATACCATTAAAAATATCCTTCTCAATATAAGTAAGTAAACAGTCATTCATCCAAGAGTCTCCCATACGATTGCGTAAATGATTCTTTATAATGTTCATTGCAGAAAAGTCTCGTTCAACTGTTGTTGTAGCGATTAACAATATCATAGCAAGCTTTATAAGTAAGAACACCAAAGGATAAACTCATTTTTCCTAGTCTCCACCATTTTCTGAGCAAGTTCTCCAAGTCCTTTTAAATTCATAAATACTTCATTCAATTTCATATCAATAATGAAATTCTCATTTTGATTGTCTAGTATAATGAGATCCACTTCTGAAAAATCTGACGGATAAAATTTTGCAAGGCGTAGCAATCGTTCTTTATTGAAAGCTGAAAATGACTGATATGGATTCAAACATGCCACACACATTAGTAATTATGTATTAATTTCTTCAAACCTATTGTTGAGCTCTTGAAGTTGCATATCTATAACAGTATAAAATAATTCGATTTGATAATGATGCATATATGTTATACTTTCAGTACGGCGTCTTGATCTTCCTTGCATCAGAAATGTATCAGTCATGTTTGGGATACTTATGTTATTCTTCTCACAAAATAATCCAAGTTCCTTGAATAAATTATCCCACCCATCATTTCTCATATTTAGAAGTCTTTGTTTTGAAACTTTGACCAAAGTCATGGCATTTATAATGTCTTGATCCTTTTTTTGTAGTACTTAGGATAACTCATTTGTAACTCCTAATATAGCCTTCATCATATGCAAAGTAAAAGCAAAATCAAAAGTTTGAATGAATTCAAGTAGGGAATATGCTCACCTTTTTGCTCACTACTAGATCCCTCATGTATTAATATTTCAAGAACTTATATTATAGATCCATACAAAAGAATTAAACTGATAAGTGAATTGTAATGAGAACCCCAACGAGTGTCTCCTGGCATTTGAAGAGCAATTTCTTGATTTAACCCTCTACCTTTGGAAACTCCTCCACTTTCAAGTTGCTCAATTATTTTGTCATAATATTTTTCTCTTAGCATATCTCTTCTTTTACTTGAGCTACCAATAATATTTAACAAACAAGTCACATTATTAAAGAATGATGCAATTTGAACATGATTTTTTGCAACAACAACTAATGCCAATTGAAGTTGGTATGCAAAACAAGGCACATAATAAGCCGAACAATTTTCTTTCATGATTAATATTTTCAATCCATTAAACTCACCTCGCATGTTACTAGCTCCATCGTAACCTTGACCATGTAGTTGTGCCACACTCAATCCATATTTTGAAAAAAGTGATTCAACAGTCAACTTTAGTGTTAGAGATGACGTGTCCCCAACATGAACAATCCTAATAAAACGCTCGATAATACATCCGCGTGCATCAACATAATGTAAAGCAACAATAACTTGTTCTTTTACTGATACATCACGAGATTCATCAAGCAAAATTACAAACACATCATTTCTTAATTCATTGATAATAATATTTGAAACCTCAATTGCTACAGCTTCTGTGATTTCTTTCTGGATTTCTGGGGCAACTAGTTTATTATTTCCAGGAGCATTTTCTAAAACAACTTTATTTATATCTTCATTATGATTAGCAAGAAAATGCAATAATTTAAGAAAGTTCACTTGATTTTCTGAGTCCTCAGATTCATCATTTCCACGGAATGCTAATCCTTGTTGCAAAAGGAAATGTACACAATCAACACTTGCATATAATCGTGTACAATAATCTTTGCGATTTTAGTCAGATGATCTTTCAAAAGCAAACCTGATGTCGCTTTCTTGGTTCATTAAGTCCTCACATTTACGTCTAGCACTGTTGTGTGCACTATTTGTATTACCAACATGTATATGAAATCTATCCTTTTTTCCAATTTCTAAAACCCTTCGTGTCAAAACTATCACCGCTGGACTGATCACCATTTTGAGGTCTATATAGATAACAAAATAAATAATAAGCTGCATCTTTGCTTGTACTATATTCTAACCAAGATTTGTGTTCATCAAACCAAACAGGATTAAATCTTCATAATTTATCCCCAATTTTTGTGCGTGGGAAAACAAGATCATGGGGTTGACACGGTCCTTTTAGCAAGTAATATCTTCGAACACAATCCCTCTCATTAGGATGAAAATCCATAATTTTTTTTCTCAAAGCAGGATCGGCAGGGATATCAGCAACATTTGTTTGTACATAAACTTGTTGAATTTGTGTATTTCTTTCATCACATAAAAGTTTCTGGTCATCTTCTTCAAATTTTCTTTTAAAATATCGTTCAATATCTAATTTTAATAAAAACAAATTAAAAAAATTTAATCCTTGCAACAAAAAATTTTAAATACTAGATTGCTAGTAAATTAATTAATAACTAAAAAAATACTTGTCAATTGTTACAACTCAGTAGAAGTGTAGAACAGTCGCAATTGTTTGATTCTGGAAGAGTTCCTAAATGCAAAAAATTTAAAATATCAATAAAGATCGCTCACACAGTTCAACTCCGACATGATAATATTTCATTCTCTGTGTGATTTTTTATCTAAATTCTATATGATTTCAGTCTTTGTTTTCATTTCACAATGGTTTATTTTGTCATAGTGCTGAAAAATCTAATATCAATTCTAAAATCAAGTCCTAGATGCATTTTGTTGGAATTCTAAAATCAAATCCTAAATGAAATCTGCCATGAAAGCATAGAGCAAAGTCTAATAGTAATATCTTTTGATTCCTCAAATCTATCAAACAGGAGGAACAGCCGAGCAAGGTCAACGCAAAGTCGCGAAGTATGTCGCTACCCGCCTACTCGCAGTCTCCGTCTAGACTCCAAGCGTCCTTCGCCGCTTCGCGCTTCTTCCGCCGTCCGGTCGCAAGCCACCGGAACAACGCTTCTTCCCCCGTCCTTACTCCTTCACTGCTTCGCGCTACTTTCACCATCCAGAATGATATTGCAACTTTTCCCTTTCGTTCTGTCGCAATCGCAGATACAGCGGACCAGCGTTAATATTATTCAAAAAAAATCTAAAATCTGCTCTTAATGATAATTAGGTAAGCAATAAATAGCTTTAATTAAACTTAATTAATTTTTCAGTGGGAGCCCGTGCCCCCAGGGCCCCCAGCATATATCCGCCCCTGTCTATATATTCTTTAGTTATTCAAGTTTCCTCAGAAGGAGGTTGGTTTTTTTATCAAACCAAGAATCTTGATGACGAACCTTTAAGAAAGAGAGTTCTTCTGAAATGATTCCATTAATATCCAATAATTATGGAGTACGAGGAGCCTAAAAAATTATGTAAGTGCTCAGATGACACTAGAAAGTGCTATGTTACCACTTGAAAGTTTGTTAGGGATGTTAGGTCCCTTATGAACTGGCCCAAGGATAATAAAGAGATTGAGAGGTGAATTAGTATTTAAAACAAACACAATCTTAAATTCAAAAACAAGATTAACCACAATCAAAACCAACGATGCATAAATTAAATGCAGAAGCAATAATAAGAAAAGAACACACCGGATTTATAGTGGTTCGCTCAAACCTTGACCTACGTCCACTCCTTGGAGGCACCCTCCAAGTATTGCACTAAACTAAGTGTCTCTCCTTTATCCCCCACAGCTAGGCAGAGAAGCCCTTACAAAAGCACTTCCACCTTCCCCGGTGCGGCGGAGTCGCCGGGTCCTTTGACACTAATGAGATCTTCTTCTTTGGTGAACTTCCCTCGAGACAAGCCTTGAATCAGACGGTATTAAGGTGCAAGCCCGCCGGAGCAACCGTGTGAAATCCCCCTCCACACTCCCTTGAGTCCCGCCTCACAGGATCTTCTCCCTCTCAGACTTCACTGATTCCTCACTCCCTTTTAAGCTCTCTCTTCAAGTTTCACCCAAAAGAACGAAGCTACAATAGCTGCCAAAGACACTTACAAAGTGTCATGTCATAGCTTAAATAGAAGATCTCAAAATGAGCTCATTAATGCAAGTTGCTGACATTATCGTCCATGACGATATACATATCGTCCTGTACGATTAGTATAAATTAAGCTCATTAGCCCAGGACTATTTGGGAAGATCACAAGAAAATTGGTTACATCGTCCTGGTCGATCTCACGATCGTCCCAGACGATTAGTTTAAAACTGATTTCAATCGTCCTGATCATCGCCCGGAATAGATTCTGGCCGATGTAAATCGTCTAGGAAATCATCCTGGCCGGTTCTACGATCGTCCCGGACGATGTGATCGTATCAATCAGCCATTAATGCTTTCCAAAGATATCAAATCTATTTAGGCATAATTGAGTTAGATCGTCCTGGACGATGTGTATATCGTCCTGGCCGATTGCCTAAAATAAAGAATACATAATCTGATCATGGCGGCTGATTCTTTCTGAATTGAGCCTATCGTCCAGGTCGATCAGCTTATGACAGCTGCCTTAATGAGGATGCCCTAATTAGGGTTTTTATTTTTGAACAGATCATCCAGGATGATATAAATATCGTCCCAGATGATGTTACAAAAATAGAAATCTTTAGGGAGTAACAGAAAATCTTCCAAGTTACAAAACATCAAGAGCCACACCAAATATAATAGACTCAAGAAAGGAAAAAATGTGCAAACTGACTCAGACCTAGTCTACCCAATCTTGAGCTGATTCCAAATTGCAGTCCGATCGTGTGAACCTGAAATATCAGTACATAAGACAATCGTAGAGAAATAAGAATGTTTGCTATCATCAAAATCATAAACCATTGACCCGCAACAATCTCTCCCTTTTTGATGATGACAAATAATTCATTTTGAATTTTAAAAAAAAAATTCTCCTAATCTCCCCCTCACTAGAATAACCCTTTTAAAAACAGGGGAGATAAAAAATATTTTTGTTATTTTTAAATTTTTTTAAAGAAAAAAAAAAGATACAAATTCAACATTATGTTCTCCCCCTTTGACATTATCAAAAAGAGAGGAGGCACAAAAATAAAATGATTAAAAGACAGAAATAATCCCTGATTTAGTGAACAAAATAAAAATTCTTAAAATGAGAAAGTTACCTCTTGGTTTTAATCAAAAACTTAGTAGAATTATATTAACAACATATAGCCCAGAAAAGGTTAGAAATTCAAAATTTGATAATCCAAAATCAAGTTCTTTAAAAGGCTAAAAAATTTTTTAATTTAATATCTAAATCATGGAATAAATCAGAAAAAAAAAAAACACTAATTTTTCAAAACTCCTTTCATAAAATATATCTAATAGAAGATTAATGAACGAATTGTTGAATTAGGAATCATATTTTTCAAAATCAAGTATCGAAAGTATCAAGGGTTTTCTTAAGCTTTTAAGAAGTACAAGAATGGTAAGCATTAAATTTTGTGGGCTCATTTATGCCTCTTGTCAATTTGAATGGAGCTCTTTGCGCATCTTTTTCTTTTGATACACTTTGTGTATCTTTCTCAATTTGGCGCAATATTGCACATCTTTTGATTTGGCGTCATTGGCCACTTTTTTTTTTTATTTGGCATCATTGACCATTTTTTTATTTTTTTTTATTTTTAATATGCTGTCTTTCTGAAATTTTAAAAACAAAAAGTAAACTGATCCTATTGATACAACGAACTACTTGATTAAGAAAATTATGAGATAGATTCAACAATCTTGCAAAAGATTCTTATGCGATAGATAAAATGTAGGGAGATGAAAAAAGTTTAGTTTTAAAATCTAATTTAAAATATGATGAAGATTTTAAATCAAAAGTAGAATAACCTCTTTAGGAAATAAAGATTAAGAGTAAAAAACATGAGTTTCCTTCCTTTGACTATTTTTAGAAAAGTCAATCATAACTTACTAAAGATTTTAAGAAAAAACAGGAAGTAGATTTTTTATTTTTAGAAGAGTGAATGTGTGTGTTGATCAGGAAAAAATATTTCACAAAACAAATAAAAAAAATTCAAAGAATAAACAAAAACAAAAATAAAAAATAAAACCAAAAATAAAATAAACAAAAACACTGAAAATAACAAAAAACAAAACATAACACAAAAACACAAACAAGGCTTTTAACCATTATCTTTCTTATGGTCCGATGCTTCAGAAATCATATCTGCCCAAGAGATTTTTTGCTTTTCATTATTTCTCCAGTTTAAAATTTGCTTCGCTTTATCCTTTTCTAATCTTGAAAGAATTCTTAAATTAAGGCACTGATTGTTCATATGACCAGGCTTCCTACATCGAAAGCAAATAACATTAGAAGAAATATTAACATCCTTACCATTTTTACATTTATTCCACTTTTGTTGATGCTTATGCTTTGGTGAGCTTTTTGATTTGGTTGACAAGTCATTGCATTCGTCATCAACTAAGCTATCTTTTTCCGTATCTTCAACTTTTAGAGCAATCGTTTCACCTGCATCCACAAGTCTTTGACCCAAACTTTGCTCGTAGGCAATGAGTGAGCCAATCAAATTATCAATAAAATATTAATTCAAATCTTTTGATTCATAAATAGTAATTACTTTAGCATCAAACTTATTTAGTAGACAATGAAGAATTTTGTTAGTTTTTTCAAAATTTGAAAATTCTTTTCCTAAAGCATGCAATGATGTTATAATTTGGATAAACCTAGTATACATCTCTAAGATTGTCTCATAAGATTTCATGAAAAATAGTTCATAATCATGCATTAACCTATTCAACTTGGATTGCTTGATTTCACTAGTGCCTTCGTATATGGTGTGTAGTTTATCCCAAATTTTCTTACCAGTAGTGCACGTGGATACTAACATAAAATCTTCAGAATTTAAAGCACAGAAAATGTAGTTTAAAGATTTTATATTCAATTGAGCATCGATTCATTCATCTCTATTCCATTGACTAAAAGGAATGTCAGTTTTAATTCCCTCTACAATACGTGACGGTAATGCATAACCAGTTAAAATCATATGCCACATAGGAAAATCAATTGATTGTAAAAAAATAGACATGCGAGTTTTCCAAAAATTAAATGTAATATTTTCAAACAAAGGTGGTCTAGTGATTGAATAACCTTCCGCAAAATTATGATTTAAAAAATTAGTCATGGATCGAAATTCAAAAGCTTTTTAAAACTAGATTTTATGAATTCTGCTCTGATACCAATTGAAAGTGCTCAGATGACACTAGAAAATGCTCTGATACCACTTGAAAGTGCTTAGATGACATTAGAAAGTGCTCTGATACCACTTGAATGTTCGTTAGGGATGTTAGGCCCCTTATGAATTAGCCCAAGGCTAATAAAGAGATAGAGATGTGAATCAGTATTTAAAACAAACACAATCTTAAATCTAAAAATAAGATTCACCACAATCAAAACCAACGATGCGGAAATTAAATGCGGAAGAAATAATAAGAAAAGAACATACCGAATTTATAATGGTTCGGTCAAACCTTGACCTACGTCCACTCCTTGGAGGCACCCTCCAAGTATTGCACAAAATTAAGTGTCTCTCCTTTAGCCCCCACAACTAGGCGGAGAAGCCCTTACGAAATCACTTACACCTTCCCCGGTGCGGTGGAGTCGCCGGATCCATTGACACCAAAGAGATCTTCTTCTTTGGTGAACTTCCCTCGAGACAAGCCTTGAATCCGACGGTATTAAGGTGCAAGCCTGCCGGAGCAACCGTGTGGAATCCCCCTCCACACTCCCTTGAGTCCCCCCTCACAGGATCTTCTCCCTCTCAGACTTCACCCGTTCCTCACTCCCTTTCAATCTCTCTCTTCAAGTTTCCCCCAAAAGAACGAAGCTATAATGGCTGCCAAAGACACTTACAAAGTGTCATGTCATAGCTTAAATAGAAGATCTCAAAATGAGCTCATTAATGCAAGTTGCCGACATTATCATCCAGGACGATATACATATCGTCCTGTACGATTAGTACAAATTAAGCTCATCAGCCCAGGACGATTTGGGACGATCAGAAGAAAATTGGTTACATCGTCCTAGCTGATCTCACGATCGTCCCAGATGATTAGTTTAAAACTGATTTCAATCATCCTAATTATCGCCCGGAATAGATTCTGGCCGATGTAAATCGTCCAGGAAATCATCCTGGCCGATCCTACGATCATCCTAGATGATGTGATCGTATCAATCAGCCATTAATGCTTTCCAAAGATACCAGATCAATTTAGGCATAATTGAGTTAGATCATCCTGGACGATGTGTATATCGTCCTGGCCGATTGCCTAAAATAAAGAATACCTAAGTTGATCATGGAAACTGATTCTTTCTGAATTGAGCCTATCGTCCTGGCCGATACAAGTATCATCTAGGCCGATCAGCTTATGACGGCTGCCTTAATGAGGATGCCCTAATTAAGGTTTCTATTTTTGAATAGATCGTCCAGGACGATATAAATATCGTCCAAGATGATGTTACAAAAAATAAAAATCTTTAGGGAGCAACATAAATTCTTCCAAGTTACAAAACATCAGGAGCCACACCAAATACAATAGACTCAAGAAAGGAAAAAATGTACAAACTGACTCAGACCTAGTTTATCCAATCTTGATCTGATTCCAATTGCAGTCCGATCGTGTGAACCTGAAATGTCAGTACATAAGGCAGTCGTAGAGAAATAAGAATGTTTGTTATCATCAAAATCATAAACTATTGATCCGCAACAAATTAGATTGGTTTCTCTTTCAATAAGATTATCTTGTAAATCTTAAGTCTTAATAATTTCTTGATAAGATAATATATATGTAATATTAAAAAGAAGACTTATATACATGTCAGAAGGCAATTTAAAGGATAAGCATTTGATTCGTTTCTTAAAAATTTTGAATGAGCCACAAGCTCTAGCATGAAACTTACTATACTTGGTGGGGTAATGCTTTGGGAAAATTTGAATTAATATATAATCACCTTTTTTATATTCCTTAGTGAAACATTTATAATTTATTGCATTCATTTTTGTTTATTTTTACTTAATTTGATTTGTTTCTTTACTTGTTCATGTAGATTATTAATTTTTTTTTGCAAATGTGAATGCAGCATTTGAAAATAAATGATGAGCAATATCTGATAGATCAATTGGTTTCTTTGAGTTATAACCATAAACAACTTCAAAAGGTGTTTTCTGAGTTATTCTAGAAATAATGCTATTATAAGCAAACTCATAAGTCGAAAGATATAAGTCCCACGTGCCAATATTTTTACCTATTAAACAGCTTAGCAAGTTTCCTAGGGTTCTATTAATCGACCATCTATTTGGGGGTAAAATGCATATGAAAAATTTAATTGTGTTCCAAATAGTTTCCATAGAATTTTCTAAAAATATGAAATAAATTTAACATTCATGTTTGAAACTATTGTGGATAGTAGCCCATGTAGCCTAACAATTTTTTCAAAGAAAAGTTTGGTTATGTGTGAGGCATTATTAGTTTTTTAATAGGGTAAGAAATGTGCTATTTTAGAAAACCTATCAACAAACACAAAAATACTATCATGTCCATTGGAAAACCTAAAATAAAGTCCATGGAAAGGTCCTTCCAAGGTTGATAAGGGAAAGGAAAAGCAGTATTTGCCAGCTTTTTATTTAGTTTTTTTTTTTGTCAAGTTTACAAGTGAGATAATAAGTAATAGCACATTCAGCATCTCTTTTTAAAGAGGGCAAAAAGAAATCTTGATTCTATGAGTTTGATAATTTTATACTTACCAAAGTATCCTACTAATACCCCCCAGAATGAAGTTCAGTTATTAAGAAATCTCTATGTAATGATCTAGGTATATAAAGTTTATTTTCTTGATAAAGATAGCCATGTATAAAATAAAAAAGGCTAGCCATAGCAAGAGGGTTATCCAGGTGACCATGATAAGGAAGTTGAAAATCAGGCCATGTGATATAATCATATTTTATCTTTAAAAATCTAAGAATTTGTTATTCTAAATATGAGATGATTAAAGTGACTCTTGATAAGTCATTCACAACTTTATTTTTCGTATTTGGTTTGTGTTTATAAAAATGAAGGCTCAGTCTTATAAAAATGCAACCCATTTTGCATGTCTTTGATTAAGTTTTCTTTGGGTGTTGATAAATGTAAAGGCATGATGTTCACGACCATATTAATCTAGGAGACTCATTGTTGACCCTAATGAACTGGCCTTCACAGACTTTCCTGAGACAATCACTCATAAAGTCTTGCTTAGGGAACTCACCCCCGAGGACTTTCCCAAGGCACTTGCTAGGCATGCTAGAGGAAAAGGGTTACATGTTGTCACTCCCTAACCCAACTTAACCCATAATAGTACTAGGTTAACTTGGATTGGAAGTGAACACAAAATCTTACTTAAGAAATGATTGAAAAGAATTGTATTTTTGTCTTTTAATATATTTCTAGAGCTTTTATAATAATTCAATAATCATAAACCTACAAAAAATATAACCATTCACCTTACTTGTCATCAAATATGCACATAGATATTATAAATAAAAAAGATTCATGTACACTAGTCATTAAGTTCATTCAAATATCATAATCTTCTTAACAATCATGACTACAAAATAATATAGAAAAGAAAAAATAATCTAAATATGAGATCTGAGTCAGTCTCACTCCACTAGATCTCTATTTGGACCTGAAATCATAAAATCACAATGAGCTAAAGAGCCTCATACATCACCAAATCCTACAACTGGAATCAATGCATATATATAAAACATTTTGCATGTGATCATTCAATTCATGCCAGTATAGATATGTAAAATCAATATAAATCATATGAAAAATCCATAATCATAGCTTCAATACAAAAATATACATCATTATACTTGTACGAAATGTAATATCATTTAACATGAATACTAGTTGTATCATATGTGTCTATTTCATGTCATACTATATCAATTACATTGTGTCATGTACTCTTAAATATATCTACTTGTACCAATCCATTATATTATCTATGTATTTATGCATATATCATATCATGATTTTCCCTTTTGTCTCTTAATATGAATTGCTATCATATATACAATCATATCATCATTATTTTACTACATATATTAATCATATGAATATTATGCCGTTCATATGCTTACATACATTTCTTATCTTATTATATCTCATCTTAATCTTGATTCTTATAAGGTGGCTTTATTAAAAGAGTTGTCACTCTTATCCATCATCATTCTTAATCTTAATCTTATTATAACTCTAGGAGTTTATAATTCATCTTAGGAATGCCCATCAACTTATCTCTCATGTACAAGGTATCATGCTTTGTCCAACCATAGGTATTAACATTACAATTATATTCAATATTTATCTCAAATGTAAATGATGACATATAGGGAACAATATAAAAAATGAATTATAATAACAATGTAGAATATATGCATATCCTATCATTATCATGTTAATATGTATATTAGATTAAACACATGTAACCACTATGCATATCTTGTACTTCAAATGCATATGAGGATATATATATACATGTTAAAGATAACTTTATAATGCATTTCCTATTCACTAAATTCTTATTAAATTGACATTAAATTTATTATACATGTCAAATAATCCTAAAGAAATTCAATGCACTTGCACTCATTTCATGTGTGGCTTTTTCCAACTTATTTTATGCACATGCTAAATTATTCAGTGAAAATTAATATGATAATATGTACTTGCAAAAAAAAAAAGCATCATTTCTACCATATCTCAAAACTTACAATGGTGAAAACTTATTAAATAAAAAAAAATAATGCATTTTATTCAAATTTTAAAGAGATAAAATCATAGAATTCAAATTCATTGAATATAGACATAGGAAAAAAGTCATCTACAACAATCAAAAGAAGTTATGTAACTAAAGTGTCTGAAAATAATAGGGTGAACCTGCTTTATCTCTATTCTCCCTCTTTAGGGGGGGGGGGGGCAGGGTGCTAGTTAGTGAACTAAGAAATTTTTTAAAAAAAATTTAGTGTACTAGTGTCGTAATGCTTGATCCAAATCCTCTAAACCCATGAGCTTAGCACCTCAGTGCTAGATCTAGCGCTACCACACTTGGACACCAAAACTTCTCTATATAGAGAACCAGTGTTGCAACACTTACAAGCACAATGCCACAATGCTCCCATAAAAAAATTATCTTCAAAATTTTAATTAGGCTTAATTAAATTCTTAATCAATTCATTCATGGATCTTTAATTTAATATAGACTTGGTCATTATATGTGTGCACATTTTAGCCCAATCCACATATTTGTGTCAATATTTACTTGTTACATCATGTATTACTATTATTTTTAGGTGTAACCTTTCTTGTAGCTTGCTTAACCTTATAAAAAAAGGATCATGAGATATATTTTATACTTTATATATTTTTTTTATAGTTAACAAAGATCTCTTAGTTTCTCATTGACTCGCATTCCCTCAACCTATCTTATGTTTGAATTGATGTTTGTGATAAGAAGACAGACATTACATAAAGAACAATAAAATAAAGAGTCATTAATGAACATGGTGAACTAGAACTTTATAACTCATCATGATTTAATGAAGATGGAAGATAGAATCACAAAAATGATTAAGATGTAGTGTGGAGAGTTTAGAGAAATACCCTGAGAGAGAGTGCCCCTAAAAGACCCTTTAACCTGTCAGAGTGTAATGATTACCCAACACCAAGGTCATGAGGTATATTTTTTACTTCATAGTATTTTGACATATCAAAAAGATATATTAGTTTCTAATCCACTCTCATTCACTATCTTGTTAATAAGGTCAACTGTCCAATGGAGAAATTTAGATATAACATCCTCAAAGGTACAAAGAACTTAAACTGATGCCACTGGCAAGAAGATAAGGATTACATGAAGAACAATAAAACTAAGAGTAAAAATGAAAATGGAGAACTAAAACTTCATAACCCACCATGATTTAATGGATAAGGAAGAGAGAATCAAAGATGATCCAAGATGCATATGTATTAGTATAGATAAATGCCCCAATAGAGGGTGCCCTTGAAGGACCCTCTGACTTGATAAATTATCAAAAATTACCCAACACCAGGGTACTAACTTTAATGCCTCTTGATGATCATATTCACTTTTAATAAAGAATACACCCCTTTACCAAAGTGAGTAAGAAGGGGGTTGGAATTGAACAATGTATTTTCCAAGGAATTGGCATATATAAAGCCACTCACGAAATTTAACACACCCAACTTGGAGTTATATTATGGAAAATATGACCATGGTGATCAGATTATGTACTTTGAGCCATAAACATCATTGATAGACATCAATGTTTCCCTCAAAGGTTAATTTTCTTCTTTATCTTCAAAAAATGCCTTTTGGTGGTTTTACCCGCCTTCTACTAGGCATCATTGCATACTTATTTGAGTTCACAATTCATCAGCAACCAAAGACCAATAAAGAACCCACAAGCTCTTTTAAAGATGAGGAAAGAACTTGACTAGTCATTAAGAAGTTTTATTATAGAGTTCCAGATATAAAGAGTTAAAGATAGCAGTCGCACAAGTTGCACTAACATAGGGATTGTGGGAATGATTGTTCAAGTATGCATTCAAATTATAATAGCCATAATTATTTGTTGAATTATTGAAAATCAGTAATAGCCATATAAATGTAGAAGATTAAAATAGAGTGTTTGAGTCATCCTCAGCCACTCACCCCAATGAACTAATGGAAAGGCATGTATGGCTTCAACATCATGAGCATGATAAGAGTTGGCTGAGGGCCCATAGGGTTAAGATAAAGCCATGATAAGAGTTGGCGAAGGACCCGCAAGGTGAAGAAAAAGCTAGCACATAAAATGAATCCGTGTTATCATGGCTAGTAAAGGGCATCCCTGTTGGTGAGACTATTAAAAATTCTAAAGATTGCTACCCTATGAATAGAGGAAGCATCACCACAACCTGACCATATAGAGAGGATGATCCACATCCCACTCACTAATATCCTACCATAAATCCCTTATGCATGTCCATCATGGATTTAGTGGAGGATTGAGAATAATGACTTCTTCAAGCATCTGATGTTGTTTAAGGTATGCACTCACCTTATAGACTAAAAAAAATTATGCATTTCATAAGACCCATGATATAACAAAAAGGAGTGAAGACACCTCCAAAATCTCATGGAGATTTAACAAAAGCAAAAAAAAAAAGTTAAAGGAATTTATCCTAGTGGACCAAGGAAAGCGAAGAGGAAAGGTAACTATAGAAGACCAAGAGGGTGAGCCAATTTAGCACTTGCACCATCTACAATGTCAGGGTAGTACCTACCAACCTCAAAAGGTGATGATATAAAGACATCACAAGGGGTGAGTCTTAAATAACATTGTGCATGATAATTAACTGGATGACCACACTCCCAAATGCTAATAGTTAAGGTTTCCCCAGCCATCATACAAACTAGGGAATGGCAACCCCTTTAATGATGTAGTGGCACTCATCACACTAGACACCAATAACGATATTAGAAGTAATTTCATCAACATAGAAATTTATTTACATCATTTTTAAATATATTTTCAATAAGATAAACTTGATTGCTTTCAAACTTACCCCCACTATAATCCACTATTTGGTTTCATAGTTAAGGGGCTAGATTAAAGGGGTGATCACCCTACCCATGATATGGGGTGAGGGCGAGTGCTACTGTACAATGATGGTCAACTTCATAGTGGTGGATGCACCCACAATACACAATGCTATTTTCATATAAAAACTCCTAAACATTTTCAAGGGGGTTGTCATGATGTATTATGTGCAAGACAAGTTTCCAATTGGAGGCTAGAAAATCATAATGAAGGACTGCCTAATGTAATCATAAGTATGCTACCTAAACACTAATGGAATAATGATAAGCCTACCTAAAAAGGTCTTAGAAACATGAAGTAGATAGCGGAGCATAATTAGAGACCACTAAGGCGGTGAATGAAGTCCTAATAATAGAATATAATCCATAGTAAACCCTAAGGATAAGTTTGGCCTTCAGCCCAAACATTGAGATGAACTCATTTATGCCCTTAATGATGATGTAAATATCTTCACATAGATTACAACTGAAATGTCAGGGGTAGATATTAAAGTCACCTGTCATAGTTTGAACGTAAAAAAAGAGGGCATCCCATAAAAAAAGACTATAGTTCTCTTAGCTAAGCCCATCAAATAAAAATTCTAAAAACTCCTTGGTGCCAACTTCATTAGGGAAGTGCAATGTTCATACTAGATCTCTAACACAATGATGGTGCAAAAGGTGAATGAGAAATGGAGGACATAGGTGTACTTCTCTAATTTAAACTTGTCATGTTGAAAGGATAGATCCCTACTTATTATGATCCGCTTGATGGTTGGGTTATTGGTTATGATCTTTCTTGACGTATTCCATGGAAACCATCAAATCAAGATGCACCTTAGTATTTACGAGAAGGCATCCTTCATTATCAATGAAGGGCTATATCATTATAAAGCTATGTTGTTTGGCTTATAAAATATGTGATCAATTTACCAATGAATGTTGGGTCCAATCTTCAAAAAGAAAAAAGGGAGAAATATTGAGATGTACATGGAAAATCTCTTAATAAAGAGAATGTCATCAAGGAAATACATCCATGATCAAAATGATACATTCACCATATTAAAATGGTACAATATGCAAATCAACTCATTAAAATATACTTTTGGAGTAGGTTCAACTAACTTCTTAGGGTTCCTCCTCACCATAAATGGAATTAATGTGAACCCCAATAAAGTGAAGGCAATATTGAAGACGTCGCACCCAAAACTATACAGGATGTATAATGACTCAATAGACGAGTCATCAAACTAAACCACTAAATCTCAAAGTCAAGTGAAATGTGTTCGCCCTTCATTAAAGTTCTTAGTATAGCTCCAAGCATTTCACATAGAGCATGGAGTGTGAGGAAATATTCCAACAACTAAAACACCTCTTATCCTTGCTCCCACTACTATAAAGCCCACAACCAGGGGAAGACCAACAACTATATATTGGAGTTAACAAGAATGTTGTCAACTCTATTCTAGTGAAAGAAGAAGGGAGGAGGTAATAACCCATCTACTAAATGTCTTACATATTACCAAATGCCAAATTGAGCTATACAATCATGAAAAAAATTATATTGGCACTCATAACCTCAGCTCATTAGCACTAACCTTACTTTTATGACCACTTAATCCAAGTCATCACTAATCATCCTTTCAAAATTGTGCTCACTAAATTAGATCATTCAAGAAGGCTACTTAAATGGGTGATCAAGTTAAGTGAGTTTTAAATCCACTTTAAACCTTGAATAGATATGAAGACTCGATCAATCACTAACTTTTAAATGGATTTTAATTGCTTGTTTGTAAAAAAAAGGAGGTGGTGTTGGTGGAATTTTGAAAACATGTTTTGAAAAATATTAGTTTTCTTTGAGAATTTTAGAATTGAGATTGAATCTTAATTCTAAAAGTCGAACCAACTCATTCGGAAAATTATATCACCCCTGTTGGTGGAATTTTGAAAACATGTTTCGAAAAGATTAGTTTTCTTTGGGAGCTTTAAAATTGAGATTTAACTCTAATTCTAAAATCGAATCATCCCGTTAGAAAAATTATATCACCCCGAAGGACGAACATAAAATTTCATAACGGCGTTCAGATTTAGAATTATGAAATTCATCTTGAATATTATGACTAGATGCTAAAGAGAATCTTCATATAGCCCCGAAGGGTCAAAGTGAGGTTCAACTGAATATCCAGCTACAATATTCAAGAAGTGTGATCGTTAGGTTCACATCCAAAGCCTTATCAAAGAAAGATGTATCTCCCCGAAGGGAGAAAATATCATTCGATGATAATTCTTTGAATATGATAATAATGATCACTAATATTTTAAATTTTTCAAAGAAATCCAATTGAGTTTTGAAAAAACAATTTTTAAAATCAAGTGCGTGTGTGGTTCTAAATCTCCTACGAGCGCAAGCCCTCGTAGTTAATTACATCGTAAGAAAACGAGGTCTCCTACGAAAACTCTCGATTAAAATAACGGCAGAAATTT
>NW_021319552.1:353167-364045 GCF_001605985.2 Dendrobium catenatum
TATATATATATAAAACTTACCTAAATCATTTACTAAAGCCTAGAACAAATATGCCTTCGTGCACCCTCAAGCCGCAACAAGTTCCTCTTGACCGACTCAACCTTCAACCCACCGCCTTTGTTGTAGCCACCACCATCGTAGCCACACCCGGGACTCATATATATATATATATAAAACTTACCTAAATCATTTACTAAAGCCTAGAACAAATATGCCTACGTGCACCCTCAAGCCGCAACAAGTTCCTCTTGACCGACTCAACCTTCAACCCACCGCCTTTGTTGTAGCCACCACCATCGTAGCCACACCCGGGAATCACTTGAAAGCCGCACATCACCATCACTTCCTCCTCTAAAAATTATAGAGTATTATTCTCATCTTTATGTTGATGACAAATGTTTATGAAAGAGAAATATTATTAACATAAATGAAGAAGAAACAAATTAAATGATTCAACGCTTTATGACCGGGGCCCTTTGAACTGGGTGATTTGCCACCGAATGAAATCACTAAATTATGGTTATGGCAGAGCCCGTATACTCCCCAATGACACTAAATCCTTGAGATATGAATCAATAGAGTATAATCGATAGGGCACGAAACCCTCTGTCAGCTAAGGTGGATTCAAATTTATCCCCCTTTGATAAACATCCACCTCAGGTCTACAAGGTATCCTTGGACGACGCAACCCAAGTCTGCCGACAAGGATCCTTCTGTCAGGTTAAGTCGACTACCTCCTCTGACTAAGTAGACCAGGGATCATGATGACCCGGGACGACGGAATGATGAGATCTTGATCGGGTCCATCATTCATTCCCTCACCATCTGCTTTAAGTGCAATATGGTAAAATTCAAAATTTTCAAATATCAATCAATGCCACTACTATATGTCATATACATGTATCTCTACGTATCTGATTGACGACTAGCCTTAATCGAAAGTTTTCTCTCGTCATCGGAAGGGGTAATTAACTATAAGGGCTTGCACCTATAGGAAACAAGAATTCAAATCATAAAGTCTTCGCAAAATGAGGGCAAAATCTCTGGGAAGTGTCTTTTTTCAAACCCAATCTGCCTTCTGAAAATTTACCCCGGAGCCTAATTCATTAAAACTCCCCTCAAAAGAGGGGAGGCTGGGTCGCGAATTTTTTTAGCCCACATACTTCTTGAAATTTCTTATCATATTATGATTTTCCTACAAAATCTTAAATTAATTTGAACAAGATTTTTAACTTAAGCATTTTGTTATCTGCTATCCTATTGTGATGGACGGTATTTAATTATTTATTCAATAAGTTGGAAACGATTGTCCTAGTTTGTTGAGTGCTAAACCAACTCGGAATTCAGATATTTAATTTGCATGATGGCAGTTGCATTCTTTCTAATAATATTGACTGAGCTGGAAAGTGATTGTCTTCGAATTGCAGGAGCTCATGACAAGGCATAAATCAACAGTAGCTGAATTCCTTTCTAAAAATTATGATTGGGTATGCCACCCTCCTTTGCATCAGTAACATTCTGTTTGTGTTTTATATTTCTTTCAATATGCACTATAAATTTTTTCCTTGATGTCTTCTCTTCTGAAAAATTTTTGGTGCTTATTTCAGTGTTTAGAGCCGATCTTTGGTTAATTTTTGTTTATTTCTACAGCGGACATGGATATGTTCACTTTGCAGTTGTTCATACCTGTTTTTCCTTCTCTAGAAAGATTTTTGTAGTTGCTTTATTCTCTCAGAATGGCATTCTTTTCTTAAGAATTAAATTATGAGTTGTGAACATATCCATACGTTCTTATTTCCTTAAAAATGTGTGCCCAATATTAGTGTCAGCTACTTAACTTGCACTTAGATGTAATAAACTATGAACTTCACAAAAAAAAAAAAAAAAGAGAGAGTGGAGGGTTTACATATATACCACTGGATTCTCTTATATATGCATCTTTAACCTCTGAGTCTTTATATTTAGTTATTATATAACACTCTATTGTCTAAATGACTTGAAAACTTATGCATGTAATTATCTATTTCACTCTAAAAAAATATTATTAGTGATATTTTTTATGTCATTTAGAGATTAGAATACTATATAAATATTTAGGTGTTGTATAAATAGATAAGTTATGTAATTACCCCCCAAAAATGAAAAAATTATTGAGATTGTTACAAGCTTCATATCTCCGCTGTTTGATTTAGTCAATTACTTTGATTTATAATCTTCTTTCAACCACTTTCTGTTATTTAAGTTTTTTGCAGAGTTTAATGAGAAGCTGCTGTCATCTTCCAACTATGTTACAGCAAGACAAGCTATCAAGGTGGTGCTTATCTCTTACATTTGCATTTATAATGCTTATTGATAGATTTTAAGTATTTTTTATCCTTCTTTGGCTGTGAAATTTAACTACAGCATCGTATGTGGTTTCAGCTTTTGGGAGAGATGTTGCTTGATCGATCAAATTCTGGTGTTATGACGAGATATGTGAGCTCAAAGGATAACTTGATAGTTCCGATGAATCTTCTAAGAGTATGATTCCCTATGTTATCTCATTATAAGAATCTGGACATTTGCCAAAGTAAAAAATATTGCAATTAGATATTTTTAATTCCTTCAAAATTTGAATTTTTTTGTCACAAGAGTGCTGTATGATATGCGATGTTATCTTCTTTCTTTTAGAGTCTAGACATGATTATCTTTGGGATTTTATTAATAATTCTTCTGTTGCTTCCTACCTGCTTCTGAACTGCATTATGAATGCACTTATCTTCAACAGTCTAAGGCTTCATTTGGGACGACTTTATTACTGCTTCTTAAAGCAGTGTTTTAGAACAAAAATTAAATTTTTTGTACTTGAAAGCTGCCTTATAAAACAATAAGAAAGCCGTCTCAAACGAAGCATTTGTTTGGGACGGCTTTCTTCCTACTTCTTATAGCAGCTTTCGAGTACAAAAATTAATTTTTTCAACTAGAAAACCGCTTTTAAAAGCAGTAAGAAAGCCGTCCCAAACAAAACAAGTCTAAATTTGGACATGGTTTTCATAATTTTCTTTAGTTGTGTATTGTTGAGTGTCATTTTAGTCATATTTCTTCTATTTTTCTGAATTTTTTTTTTTAATTTTTTTCAAACTTTCATTCATTTTCCCTTTTCATCTTATGTTTCTTAAATTTTTTTTTTTGTATTTTTTATCCCTCCCCCTAATCATTTATGATAAAACTGCATCCTTATTGTTTTCTGTTCCCTCTGTTCCTAAACTTTACCACTGTAACTATGCATTGGTATGAACTATATCTTATTGTCAGTTTTGGTACTTGCATGTAATTTCCTCTTCGATAGCACTCCATTCCATATTGCCATCAATTGCTATGATGGGTCGTTGGATCTAAAATATTTATTTAACTTGGAAATACTATTTATTGATTTCTTTCCCTCCATCCATCGCCATCCATGGAATTAATCGTGCTGTTACTTCTGGTGATTTTCTTTTCTTTTCTATATTTTTATCATTGAAAACTCATCATTTAACCATTTTTATGTATGTGGATGAAATATCCGTTCTTTGATGTTGAATATTTATGCTTCTTAGAAATGAATATTTGTTTGAAATAATACTTCTGATATAGGATTCGTTTGGGATCTTTCTGCTTCTTAAAACAGTTTTCTAGCACAATAATTAAAATTTGTATACTAAAAAGCTGTTTTAAGCAGCAGTAAGAAAGCCGTCCCAAATGCAACTATAATTTTCAAAAAATTGGGCTGACTTCAGAACTATCATTTTATTCACAAATTTTCTCACCAGAATTTAACACGCATTGTCTCAAACTGATGAATTTATTTCTATCCTCAGGATAAAAGCAGAAGCATCCAAATAGAAGCATTTCACGTTTTCAAGGTACTTTTGACTCAGGCTTCGTTTGCAACAGCTTTTTTTACTGTTTTTTAAAGCAATTTTTTAATACAAAAACTTTAATTTTTATACTAAAAAATTGTTTTAAGAAACAATAAGAAAGCCGTCCCAAACGAAACCTCAAATTCTGTTTGATTAGAACTATATATTTTTACCATTTCTCTTACATGGATTGTTCCTCCTACCTTAACAGTTATTCGCTGCAAATGAAAACAAGCCATCAGAGATTGGAACAATTCTTATGACAAACAAAAGTAAAATTCTTCGACTCTTGGGTGCATTAAAGTTAGAGAAAGGTAAGTTCAAATGCATAAATTTTTTATTATTTTGAACACTTCTGACTTATCTTTGTGCTTCTTTTTGAATAATATTGCTTCTCTTGCTGCAGAAGATGAACAATTTGAAGCAGATAAGACTGAGGTTATCAAACTGATAGCAGCACTGTCACTGTAACTGTAACCGTAAGTTCTACCAACTCTTGTGATGTGGGGAGATCATTGAAGAAACAATGAGCAACAAGAGCTAAACAGCTCGAAGAGATCAAAAAAGTAAAAACTGTTGGAATTCCAAAAAAATATATTTCATTCATCTTTTTCTACCTATAGAAGATATTTATAACAGTATAATAGAAATGTCTAGAAAGTTCTAGAAATAGGTACTAAATTTGATAAATTATTCTTAAGCCTTGATTTAACTAATATGATCCGCATCATCTTGCATGATTTTTACATTATATGAATAGAAATTCTTTGTGATATCTTCCTTGTTAGTTCCAGCTTTCCAATGTTGAACTACCATGAATGATTTGATTAGTTGAACAAAAGTTGTGGATAGAAAATATGAAAACATGAGAAAATAAAAATGTAAAAATATTGAGCAGGATGAATTTTTAAGAATTCTTCAAAAAAAAAAAAAAATTTTTTGGTATATATATTTTTTATTTTTACATTAAGGCTTCGTTTGGGACGGCTTTTTTATTGTTTTTTTAAGCAGATTTTTAGTCTAAAAATTCTTAGATAAAAATAGCTAAAAAATTTTGTACTAAAAGTTGTTTTAAAAAGCAATAAGAAAGCTATCACAAACAAAACTTAAGTATATTTATTAGGAATAACGATTTAGTATTTAAGACTTATATGTCAAAAGGTGCTATCAACAATGAGCTATAACAGCAGAAAAAGTAGTCTTACTAAGGCTTCTTTTGGGTCAAATTTTTTACTATTTTATGAAGCAGCTTTTAGTTAATTTTTTTTTAATTACTAAAAAATTAGTTTATAAAGTAGTAAATAAGTCGGCCCAAACGAATCCTAAGTTGAAGGCTTTATTTGGAATAGCTTTTTTGATCATTATTTTTTTTTATTTAAAATATTTCTATATTAAAAAAATATTTTAAAAAACAGCAAAAAAATTATTTCAAATAAAGTCTAAATAAGTTCTTTAATTATCCCATCAAGAGAAGAAATACCATCCAAGAGTAAAATATGTTTAAAAAAAAAACAATTGATAAGCTGATAATTATATCCTTAATGATCACTGATATTTTACTATGCTATTTATCATATTTATTTTCTTTTGAGTATATCTACTAATCTATATGCATTTTTTTTTAATTATCGAAACTTTATAGTAAAAAACTTTAAAAAAATAATTTGAAAATTCTAATTTTTATATATCATGCAAATTGAATGAATCTCTTAACATTTTATATGGTAGATATTTACTTGTATTTAATGATTTTGTATGTCCATTTCTTGTATTATACATTTATACTGCTTTGAAATATATTTCCACCAAAAACAAAAGCACTAAGCAAAAATCATCACTTGTTTGCTAACAAAATGGAGATATTTTATGAGAAAATTAAGGTAAGAAGAGAGTTTATGTTTGATTTGAAGGAAATGGATGAAATTCAAATTTCATAATTTTATATTTGATATAATAGATAATTAATTTTATTTTAAAAAAACATTGTAACATGTATAATTCACAATCAATTCATTAATTAATTTTATTTAAAAATGAATAAATGTATTTTCTCATATCCTTTTCTAACAAAAAAAAAATAATAGTTTGTCATTAATTATTTATGAATACTCAGATAGGTCTTAACTTGTTTAAAGAAGATAGATGACAGGAGGGTTGAGCCATCGACCATTTTTATTTTCTTATTCAAGGTTGATTCCCTAATTATTAGATTAGATATTGCACACACACGAGAGATTATTACATATGGAGTCCGGACACAGAGAATCATTCGGGTTTATGACTGTGAACAATAAAAGTGCTTTTACTGTTCACAATCACAAAATCGAACGATTCTCTATGTCTGAATTCCGCATGTATTAATCTCTTCACACACATAAGAAGTGAATTCTAATAATTATACAGCTCTCATTGGCCTATTGGTTGAGAGCTAAGGCTTCCAACTAAGGAACTTTTATTAGGTCCGGTGTAAGGACGTAGAGGAACGTCCGATCAGAGGTAAAATCCCGCCAAAAAACTCGGTATTTGCTTGGTATTGTTAGGTATTATTTGATAATAATGAGGAATACCGCTCTGTGAAGACCAATACCAAGTTATACCGAGCTATACCGAGAAATACCGAGTTGTACCGAGGTTTTTTAGGAAAAACTCAGTACAACTTTTGTATAACTCGATATTGCTCGGTATAACTCGGTATTGGGTCTTCACGTGATGGTATTCCTCGTTATTGTTTGGTATTGCTCGGTATTTGCTCGGTATTTCTCATTTTTTGACGTGATTTGGCCTCCGACTGGACGTTCCTCTACGGGAACGTCCAGTCGGAGGACGTAATAATTGTCCCCAACTAAGAGGTTTACGATTCGAGTCTATGTGTATGTGTTGTGTGTGTAAGTTTATCTTAAATGACCTAAATGTCCAAAAAAAAAATCTAATAATTAGATGCTTAAGTTTTATATCATAATAGCAGGGGCAGATCCAGCTTCTTTTTTCAGCGTGTATTTTCTCATATCCTATTCTAAATATAATTGTACAATAAATCTTCCGATATCCAACCTATTGAGGAGATCAAGAACTAATTGGTGCATCGTAAAATATGAGTGACCATTCAATTAATTTAAAATAAATCAAGATTAAATTAAATTTTGGCAATAATATTTATAATTTTTTGAAATATCATTTACTTATTTCATAAAAATTCATTAAAATCCTCCTAAATTAATTAAAAACGGGTTAAACCGGGTTGATTTCGGATTTTCGGGTCAATCTGAACCAGACCTGATTTTACAAACAAGTCAAAATCCCTAACCCGAACGTTGACCCGAACCAATTCAGATCGAGTTTTAATCAGGTCAAATATTGACACTCCTATACATGATATATCCATTATATGTTAGAGCCCAATCCCAAAAACTTACAAATGAAGGCAAAAGCATTCAATTTCTTAAGTTTAAAGCCAAGTAAAAAAAAATTCCCCTCACATCATATATTTAATAACTTCATCCACACTACTGATCTCCACTACACTCCCACCACAATGCTTCTTGTCTTCCTCCTACTGGCTTCCTCCACAGCCGCCTCCGCGTCCGGCCATTGCTCGCCGGGAACAACCACAAAACCCTACGTGAAATGCCTGACTCTCCCAACCCAAGACGCCTCCATCGCCTGGACCTACCACCCCCACAACGCCAGCGTCGATCTCTCCTTCACCGGCACCTTCATATCCCCTTCCGGATGGGTCGCCATCGGCATCAACCCTGAAAGCCTCTCCATGTCCGGCACCCGCGCACTAATTTCCTTCGCCGATCCCACCTCTGCCTCCCTCCTCGTCCTCCCCTTCCTCCTCGACTCCTCCGTCAAACTCCAACGCTCCCCGCTCCTTTCCCATGCCCTCGACATCCCTTTCCTCTCTTCCTCTGCCTCCCTCCTCCACTCTGCCTCCGTCCGCACCACCGCTGTTATCCGCATCTCCGCCTCCCTCCGCCTTTCTCCCAATCGCACCCGCATTAATCTCATCTGGAACCGCGGACTCTACGTTCAAGGCTATTCCCCAACCATCCACCCCACCACCCCCACCGATCTCGCCTCCCGCGCCACCATCGACCTACTCTCCTCCTCCGCAGACATCTCATCAACCCTCCCAACCTGGTTCCGATCGGCACATGGTTCAATCAATGCAATAACATGGGGGTTCTTCATCCCGGCGGGGGCGATGGCGGCCCGGTACCTGAGGCAATGGCCGGGAATGGGGCCGGCTTGGTTCTACGTCCACGCCGCGGTTCAGATGACGGCGGTGGTGATCGGAGCGGTGGGATTCGGGTTAGGGATTGCGATGGGGAATGGGGTTTATACTCTGCATAAGGGATTAGGGATTGCGGTGATGACGGCTGGAGGTTTGCAGGCGGCGGCGATGTTTTTCCGTCCGGCGGAGACCCACAGGTGCCGGAAGTATTGGAAATCGTATCACCATTTGGTCGGGTATGGATTGGTGGTGATTGGAGTGGTGAATGTGTTTCAGGGAATGGAGGTGATGGGATTAGGGCGATCATATGCGAAGTTGGTTTATTGTTTGGCGTTGGCGACGATGGCCGGGGCTTGTGTGGCGCTAGAGGTGAATGGGTGGGTGATTTTTTGCCGGAAGGCGGAGGAGGAGAAGCTTAGAAGAGAGGAAGCAGGTGAGAGACGGCGGTTTACCGGAGATAATTGCGATGCACGCGGCGGAGGGTACATTGCCAAGGGATCAAGGATTGTTTGAGGGAGAATTTTTTATTAAAAAAAATATTTAGATATATAGCATTCAAAATAAAAGAATTTAATATAATTCTTCAGCAATAAAATTAACAATAATTAAGCTGTCGATTAATAATTTTTTAAAACTATGATTAAATTTGCTCAATTTTTAAATAAAAAATTAATTAGTTATATTTTTAATACTTCTCTCTCTAAGCTTTTTGATAGGATAATACGTTTAAAACTATTTGATTTTTAATTTCATATATTTGTATTATTTAATAATAATATAATGGATTTGAAGTGATAAGTATGAATTATTGCGTGGTAGAATATTCATGATAATTGTGAGGGTGTATAAAATTTTAACTTTGTATGAAATTCTAGCATCAATATTGATAAAATAGAGATTCATTGGAGTTACTTGAATTTTATATAAAATCTCAAAAATGGGAAAACAATCACGAGATATAGCCCAATTGAAATGATACATTGGACAAGTAAGATTACAGAAGTTTACTCTTCCTCTCAATTGAATGAGATGCGATTACGAAGTTGTCAATATTAGCTTGTTCTCTTCTTGGAGAATTAGTGGGGAGTGATGATGGTTTGGTGGCGGAAACTGAACAACTAAATTATAGTGGTCAAAAGATGGTGGTTAGGTTATGACGATCAAGCGATGATGATGATGATGATGGTTAGGCAATGTAAGTTAGGTGACAATGATCAAATGATGGCTCTCTAGCTCTGATTGGTGTATACAAGTGGTTGTTGGCAACAATCAATCAACATCAAGTGGAGTTGTAGAGTTCTTCAAAGTTCAAAGCTCCTTCCAACTTTAATTCAAAATCTAGGCTCTCAATCTCTTCCTACTATGTGATGAATAACGGGTCTATTTATAGTTTTTAATAGTAACATTTTGATAAATTTAAACCAAATTTTCATAAATTCAACAAACTTGTCTGTGTTGAGTACTTAGACTATATATCGTTCATTAAGCATTTATATGCCTAAATGGCATCAAAATTGACTAATCTTTGGCTAGTTGGATTTTCTCGTCGAGAAACTCAATTCAAATATTTGAATGCAATGCTCAAAGATCATTTGGTTCTCCTATTAATTTCAAGAAGTTGTCAACTACACTTCAAATGCTTGATTTGAGATCATTTGAAGTTAAATTGGATATTTTTTTTGTATTATATTTGATTTGTCTTATCGATACATTCATTTCACCTATGAGTTTCCTGAAATCAAAGTCTATATGATCCTAAATTTAAATCCAAAACTTTCTAATTCAAAGATTTAAACAGGAATTTGTATTTGATTGAAAGAATTTTTTGCTGACGTATTGTTTGCCCCCTATTTAAGGAGCAATGGGAGTTAGAAGGGTATTTTGATAGGGAACTGAGTTTATATTTTGCGCAAGGAATCGGAGATGATGGTAATGATAACAAGGGATTTGCAAGTGGAAGCACAATTTTTTTCAACCATTGACAATCCACAGGTCTCTGAAGTATTGGAAATCACATTTCCATTTTGTTGAGTAAGGCTTGGTGGTGATAAGAGTAGTGGAGTGTTAGGGCAATTGCATGCAAAGCTGGCTTATTTTTTGGCGATGGGGATGGTGGTTGGAGCTAGGGGTGTCAATATTTGACACGACATAAAAATCCAATTCAAACCCGACTCATAAATTTCGGGTTAGACCCAACCCGTTTCCAAAACGGGTCAGGTTCGGGTTGACCCGACTATCGGGTCAACTCGGAAACCCGTTTGAAATGACTGTCCGACTGCCCGGAGATCTGCTAGAGCCTGCCCGTCCCTTGTCCGGCTTCCCGTGGACCTCCCCGTGCCTGCCCACCCCCTACCCGCGCGCCTGCCTAAGCTACCCAGGCATGCCAGCACGCGACCGTGCTCCCGAGGCTACCTGCGCGCCCGCTGTGGCTGTCCCAACGCGTCTGTGCCTGTGCACCCGCCCGCGCTGCCGCGCCAGCCTGCTCGGGTCTGCGTCCGAATCCGAGCCCGCGTCTGCGTCCTAGTCAGATCCCGCGCCTGCGTCTGAGCCCGCCTTTCCGTGTCGAGTCGGGTCAACCCGGTAACCCACCAAGTCGAATCCGGGTCAGTTCTGGATTCGATCCGAACCCAACCCGTGACCTGAAATTGACACCCCTAGTTGGAGCATGTGTGGTGCTTGAGGTGAATTGTTTTTTGGCCGAAAGGCGGAGTCGGCGAAGGTTAGAATAGAGGAACGAATTAAGAGACAAATTTATGTACA
>NW_021319552.1:364145-370688 GCF_001605985.2 Dendrobium catenatum
ATATATATATATATCAGCTGGCCTCCCTCTATGAGCAACTCCACCGCCTTGTCCTCCGCCAATCAGGTGGCCACCTCCTCCCACTCAGATGAGTTTTCCTCTCCGCAGATTCCATCGTCTCTTAAATTTTTGATGAGCAATGTCAAAAACGCCATTGCTCAACCCCTCACGACGTACAACCACGCTCTCTGGCGCTCTCAGGTACTCAAGCTCTTCCGTGCAAACGGATTCGAAGGTTTCTTGACAGGCTCCACAAAATGCCCTACTCAAGAACCCCTACCAGACAATACGCAATCTGTCTAGCAGTCCCCTCACGCAACCTGGACATTGATTGACCAAAATCTCGCTGCCGCACTCTACTACATCATCTCACATGCTATCCTACCTTATGTTCTTGCGGCAGATCACTGCACTGAGATATGGTCCATTCTTGATCTCCGGCTTCAATCATCCACTAGATCAAGAATCATCCAGTTAAAGAATGAACTCCACTTTCTGTCCATGAAAGATAAACCTATGACTCAATACTTGCTTGAAGTCAAATCCAAATAGACGCTCTATCTGCAGCCGGAGCCATGATTGATGCCGAAGACGTCATTCACTACACTCTTAATGGCCTCCCCAACGCATATCAAGCCTTCAAAACAGCAATCCGCACAAACCTTTGTCCTGTCACTTTAGACGAACTATACACTCTTCTTTGCAGCGAAGAGTTAAATCTCGCTCATGAAACAGCCAAAGATCTCCATGCTCTTCAACTGTCTGGCAACGCCACAGCTCTTACTGCCACTCGCAGACGGGGTCGCGGCCGCACATCCTTCAATTGAGGTCGCACAAATGGTCGTTCATCCAATACCTCAAACCGCGGAGGCAAACCTGCGCATCCACCCATCACATGCCAAATCTGTGGCAAATTCGGTCACTCTGCAATCAAATGTTGGCACCGCCACGATGACCAGTACAACACTGAACCCACATCCGCCCTCTTCACCTCTCCCACCTCCTCATCTTCGGCAGACTGGTTCTTGGACAATGGCGCGTCGTCACACCTAACCTCCGATCCAACTCAAATTCAACACCCTCAACAGTACGACGGAACCTCTCAGGTAATTCTTGGAAACGGCAGTCATCTTTTGATCCACACCACAGGCAAAGGACTTCTTCCTACGCCCACAAGTAGCCTTACTCTATCTAATATCAATCTTGTTCCAAACTTGGCTTTCGATCTTCTATCTATTCACAAACTGACCACTGACAATAACTGCGATATAATCTTTTCTCCTTCTGGCTATGAAATTAAGGATCGGAAGACCCATCGTCCTCTTCTCACGGGTCCGTGTATTAATGGACTCTACCCCTTTCATCTCAAAGACTCTCTGTCTGCCAAGACACAACAGCTCACCCTCCTATCTCTCCAGCACGTCCCGGACCTTTTGCACCATCGGTTGGGTCACCTATCAAACCAGATCCTCATAACCATCGCTCGTCATCACGGTGATGTTCGCATCTCCGCCAAACAAGATTTTTGCAATGCTTGTAAAATGGCCAAGAGTCATCGTCTACCTTCTAGTCGTTCTCAAACTGTAACCGATTTCCCACTTTTTCTCGTTCATTCAGATGTCTGGGGCCCATTTCAAACTGCCTCTACTCAAGGCTATCGTTACTACATCTCATTCATAGACAATTTTTCAAAATTTACATGGGTCTACCCACTTGTACAGAAATCAGATGTCTTTAATACTTTTCTTGAATTTCAAAGGCTTGTGGAACTACAATTTCATAATAAAATTCATATCCTTAGAATTGACAACAACGGAGAATTTATTAACAATAGATTTAAAACCTTCTGCAACTACAACGATATCATTCATCAATCCTCATGCCCACATACCCCATCTCAGAATGGTGTCGCCGAACGCAAACACCGTCACATAATCGAGACCACTATGACTCTTCTACTCGAGGCATCCTTATCAAACACTCTGGGTCGACACTCTTCTCACCGCCACATACTTAATAAATCGCATGCCATCTCCCAACACCCATAACAAATCACCCTACGAAATTCTTTACCACACACCACCCAACTATACCAACCTACGGTTCTTCGGTTGTCTCTGTTATCCGTGGCTCAAACCATACTCTACCAACAAATTATCTCACCTATCCACTCCTTGTGTCTTCATCGATTACCCCACCTCCCAAAAAGGATATAAATGCCTTGACCTGAACACCAACAAAATCTACACCTCCTGCAAGGTTGTTTTCAACAAAAAACACCTTTCCATACTCAAATATCGATCATCTTGCCTTCAACTCTAAATCATTCTCTCTACCTACACAACCATTACTTCTTGTCCCCACAAACCACATACCTTCACAAATCAATACACTTTCTGAACCATCGTACAGCAATTCTACCTTACATTCCTCCCTCACACCCACCCCAGCTACTGTGCATCAATAGACTGACACTCTCTCCACCGCACCGGCAATTTCTAACAACACGTCACTCCCACCGGCTGATCCAACCGAACATCCCACCGCTGTTGTGCCTCAACCTATTCCCACACACCACATGACAACCCGTCTCAAAAGCGGGAAATCATATCCAAATATAATCCTCGATTTGCTTCACACCATTCAAACCAACGAACCAACTACATATACTCAAGCTGCCAAATCTGAGCATTGGCGCAAAGCAATGTCCCAAGAATTTCAAGCACCGCAAACTCAAGGCACATGAGAGTTAGTTCTACCTGACCCATCCCAAAACATACTAGGCTGCAAATGGACCTTCCGCACCAAGTATAACTCGGACGGCACCTTAGCTCGCTACAAAGCCCGCTTGGTTGCCACAGGCTACAATCAAGAACATGGCCTCGACTACACCGAGACATTTAGTACCGTGGCAAAAATGTCAACCATTCGAGTGCTAATTCTCCTAGCACTCCATCACAACTGGACCATTCACCAGCTCGACGTATCAAACACATTTCTTCACAGCACGCTATCGGACACGGTTTTCATGCATCAACCACAGGGATTCTAAGATTCTCTCCATCCCAACTACGTGTGCAAATTAAAGAAAGCCTTATACGGTCTCAAAACAATCACCGCGAGAATGGTATGCGAATCTCTCCAACCATCTACTTCGCTTCGGGTTCAACATCAGCCAATCCAATCCCTCCCTCCTCACGTACAAAGCAGGCACCGTCCAACTCTACATTCTAATCTACGTCGACGACATACTCCTCACATGTTACTCTAAAACTGAAATAAATCGTCTTCTAGCTAATCTTCAAGCAAGTTTTCAGATGCGAAATCTAGGCCCCCTCTCTCAATTCCTTGGCATTCAAGCCATCCAAACCAAATCTAGCATCCTACTTCATCAGCAAACTTACGCCCAAAAGATAATTGAACGTGTGGGTATGACTACGTCGAAATCTGTTTCAACACCAATTGCTTGCAAATCCAGCATCCAGGAAAACTCCAACACTGAGTTCATCAACCCGCACCTATACCGTCAGCTTATAGGATCGCTGCAATACCTCACGCTCACCCGACCGGATATTCAGTTTGCAGTCCATCAATTGTGCCAACACATGCAAACGCCTCTCAACACTCACTATGAATCATTAAAACGCATCCTTAGATACATTCAAGGAACCTCAGACACAGGTATACCTCTAAACCGAACTAACCTAACTCTCTGAGGATACGTTGATGCAGATTGGGCAAGCAATACACAAGATCAGAAATCAATCTCCGGCTACTGCAACTTTCTAGGAAACTCATTCATCTCATTGCAAGTGAAGAAACAAAATACCATAGCACGATCCTCCACCGAAGCAGAGTATCGCGCTCTGGCCTTCAAGGCATCGGAAATTTTATAGCTACGACGTCTCCTTGCCGACTTTCAAGTTCCCCAAAACAACCCCACCTTAGTCTACTACGACAACACCTCTGCCATTGCCTTAGCAAACAATCCCATCTTCCATGCTCGAACGAAACACATTGAGGTTGACTGTCACTTCATCTGCGACTGCATCAGCAAAAAGCACCTCTCGATTCATCATATATGCACAAACGACCAGCTCGTCGATCTCTTCACCAAGCCGCTCACGACAAATCGCTTCAACTATCTCTCCGGCAAACTCATCTCTACTGCGCAGACATCAGTTTGAGGGGAGATGTTAGCCACGTACACGTGGCATTCTCGAAATGGTCTTTAGCAATTGTACTTTCTTGTTTTACTTTTTTACCTGTATATCGTTTCTATTAATACCTCTATATTACACTGAGAACATAATGAATTAGTCTTTCTTTATTTCATCTCTCTGGTTTGTTTCCTATCTTTCTTGCTTTCTCTACATGGAAATGGAAATTAGAATTTTCGCATGTTAGAACAGTTGCGATAGTAAAGAGAGTATTTCACATCTTAATTTTATTGGAAGATCAAGTGCACGTATGCAAGTAAAAAAAGAGTTTTATTGGATAAGCCCAAGTTTGTTATGTAGAAACATAAAAAGAGGGAAAAACTATGAATTTGGCCTAGTTGAAATGATTCATTATACAATTAACATCATAGAAATAGACTCTTTCAAGCATTTATAGAAAACATTATGACAAAGTTAAAGAATAATAGCTTGGTCTTCTATAGTTATTGTAGAGTTTGTTGGAGAAAATGGAGAGTGATGGCGACGATCAAGAGATGACATTTGCGTGATGAAGTCGAACAAAGGAGATTGGATGATGCTGGTCAAGAGATGGAGGTCAGGCAATGATGATCATACGACAACAATTACGAAATTGTGATTGAATGACAATGAATAAGCAATGATGGTCGATCAATAGCGTTTGGATAATGTAAATTAGTTGATGATGGTTGATCGATGACGGATAGATAACATCATTTTCTGACGACTATCGCTAGGTTTGAATGACATGTGAAGTTCTAGAGTTTCTTAGAACTTAAAGCTCTTTCTAATTTCAAGCCAAGGTGAAGCACACAATCTTTCTCGCTCATGTGAAGACGGTGAGCCTATTTATAGTTTTCCATCCAAAATCTCAAAATACTCAATCAGTCGACCCATATTGTTTATTTATCATTTTTGTACCTTAATGACCTCAAAATTTTATTATATCCTCAGTGCCATCACAGCTAGAGGAAAAATTATTCTATGCAGGTGCCGAACGTCATTTAGAGATCAATCAGAATACGCCACGTCACCCTTTTATTGTACCGATGCTCGAAATTGCTTGGTACAGTACCACGACATCCGAACATAGAGTTGCATTCAACATCCGTATAACAGTTAGAAAGGAATATAGCATTTGTAGTTTCATAAAGAGTCCATCTGGAAGGATGAAAGACAGATACTAAAGCATAAATATGACACATATCCATTTAGGCCCACCTTTGACTTTGGGCCTCCAAATTGAAGCCCAAATAAATATGTGGTTTTTTATTAGACTGATAAATTTAGCAAGTGGAAATTTTGGCATTATTCTCATATCATTTCTTATTATTTCTAATAAATCAAATTACCATTACCCCCAAAAACATATGTATATATTTACAATGCTAACATTTGTATTAATAGGGTGGCAAAAGTACAGTTGAAAAATTGCTACCTATAAATCAACTTAGGCTCATTTTTTTCTTTATGAATTTAAATTGAATGGCTCTGATTGAATTAATAGTGGTGTAGAAATTTTAAGCTTTTGGATCAATACAATATTAATTAGTAGAGTATATGTGATAGAAAGAAGTTATTCTTCTCAACATCTCAAGATCATTTGATTGTTGATTTTAAATTATTGATACATGTCGGTAATAATCATCAAAGACTGTCAAGTTATGTAAAAAAAGTGATCAACACAATCATTCTCTTTGGTATATCACAAAAAAATCATCTTAATCAAGCACATATTTTTAGGCATATTTCAATTGGAGACTTTTAAAATTAATATCAAGACCATTATAACTCCAATTTTAATAAATTTATAATTGAACTAAACGGCTTGATAAGACAAACATAATGACACCAAAAGTGGTCAAATTCATGCCCGCATGAATCAAAATCAAGGGCTTGGAATGTATGTGAACATCTCAATGTCATTTTGATGATGATTTCAAATAATTAATGTGTGAGAAATATTCATCAAACAGTACAGTCGAGTAATATAAAAGAAAGTGATCATCAAAATCATTCTCTTGATAAAATAAGAGATCTTGCAACCAAAAAGAGGGATGTCAATTTTGGGTCACGGGTTCGGTTCGGGTCGAGTCCGGAAATGACCCGGGTTCAAACCGGTCAACACTAACCCGACACGGGTAGGTAAACGTGTCGGATATCCAAACTCGGATCCGACCCGACACGGGTTGACCTGAAACGGGTGTGCGAGTGGCTGTGCTAGAGAGCGCGAGCGGGCGTGCAGAGGAGCGTGAGCCGTCTAGGGCAAGCAGGAGGCGGGCGCGGTATGGCGGGCGAGCGTGTGGGCGGCAGCGGGGGGCCGTGGGCAGGCGAGGCAGTGTCG
>NW_021319552.1:370788-376616 GCF_001605985.2 Dendrobium catenatum
GTCTGACCGTCACCGATTAATTCATTTATCTATATACTCTGTTGTGTCATTTTATATACATTTTTCTTTTCTCTCTCCTACTTTCTCTCCCCTAAAATCTTTTTTTAATATTTTTATAGCTTGAGCAAGACGACTTTGCATAGTTCTAAATTTATTTATTTTATTGATTTAATAACTAATTAAATTCTTAATGATAATCATTTTAAAAATTTACCCATATGTTAATTGTGTAAAGCTTTTTAGCATCTTTTTAAGGTCAAAAAATGCTAGCCGCAAAAAAAAAAATAAAATAAAATAAAATAAAATCCTAGCCACAGAAGAAGAAGGCAACCCCACACCTGCTATAGCCACAATTAGCTTTGGCTTTTCAATCAATTAACAGTATCCTATTCATTACTCTATTCTAGAAAAAGGACATTTTATCTTTATTTTATTTGGTTTTGTTTTTTCTTATTCTTCTCTCTCTTACTAATAGACTAAAACTTCAATATCAAGGCAAAGTTAAAACAAATAAAATAATAATTAAATATTTAATAATTTATTTTAAAATTTTAAACTCATTTTTGTTACTATACTATTAGTTTATAAATAATAAATATTTTTCTTAAACGGGAACTAATTATATTCCTTTAGAGATGTAAATGAGTCGAGTTGAGCTCAACTCACCTGTAACTTGAGCTTGAGCTTGATTACGTAATCGAGTTCAGTTCAAGCTTGAACTTAATTATGTGAGTTCGAGAATGCCCTCAAGCTGGCTTGCTTATAATGAAAGAGAAAGAACGATTAATTATTCAAGAAATTATCATGATAAAATTATAAAAAAGAAAAAGAATTTAGAAGATAAATAATAAAAAAAAATCATTTGATATAAAAAATTGAGATGTAATTTTTAAATATTTATAATAACTTGATACTTGAACTTCTAAATTCTAACATATTTTAAATTTATTTTATAGGAATACCTTTTAAATAAGTCAGCTCTTAATCTAACGAGTGGAGTCTATACAAGCTCAAATTTAGCTCGATAAGACGATAACTCATCAAGCTCGACTCGCAAATCATTTATTGATGATGCGAGCTTGAGCATGCTCATTAATCTGCTTCACTAACTTCTTAGACTACTATATTTCATTATAATTTATCAATAATTATTTCAATTTAACTTTTTTTTTTTGGGAAATGATTTAAATTTGACTTAATATCACTTTTATGTGATCTAAAACAAAAAGGTGGCTATCCTTCTCACATAAACCAAAATTTAATCTCAAAAAAACAAAATTTCATCCTCTTCCCAGAAATCGAAACTAATGAAGAATTACAAGTCTTAAGTAATAAATGTGATGGAATAATCTACTCAGACTATTCGAATTTGACCAATAGCGCTCAAAATCAAACGGAAGACTTCCCATTCCAACGGAGGAATCAAAAAAAGCTTTTTTTTTATATATAAATTTATTGTGGTCACTATTATTTTATATATAATTTTCACCCAAAGTCTCTCCTTTTCTCTGGATAACAGATGAGGTATAATTATTCAGGCACGCGCATCCAATCAAAAGGCACAAACTTTTTTCAACATCTCTGCAAAAAGTCTTGACTTGAGAGTTCGGTTCAGAGTAGTATTGTTTCTTCTTTAATGGCTGGTTAGCAGTGAGCTAGAGAACCAAACTTCCTTGCTTTCCTGGGATTCCTGAGCCTGCTCAGAGTTTTTGGTGAAAGGTTTGATTTTTATTATTTTTGTTGGTGCTACTTTTGGTTTTCTTTCATTTTATTCTGTTTTTTCTTCTATTTGGTGCAAAGATTCCTGATTTTGCGCAGTATTTGATGGTTTCCTCGAGCTTCTTCTATTTGTTAGGGTTCCAGTCTTTTGAGATGAACATAATTGAGTCTTGGTGGAGCTTCTGCACCAAGAATTAGGAATTTAGTGGTTAGGTTTTCTTGAATTCTTAGTTTACTAAAGTGTTGTTCTCTTTTTTTTGCGTTCAAGTTGGGATTTTGGGACTTTTGGAAGGGCTGCCTTGAGGTTTTCTTACTTGTTCATTGATGTATTTCTAAGCTAGCTTAGACAAGCTTTTCTGCATCTCAACTTTGTTATTGAAGTGAAATTTGTCATATTTTTTTTCCTTGCTTGAGTGTTTTGATTGTATAGGTGAACTTGCTTGGCTTATTCATGGACTCCTGCAAACCCCTTCCCCAAACATTCAATTCTTTTGCCGCCATGGCTGGAACTAACAAGCTCAGAAATGATTCCTTCATCAGCAGTTCTGAAAAACCGAGCTCCATTGCCGAAGTTCTTACGGATGGATTCATCGGCTCTCTTGAAATATTTGTTCACCAAGCAAGAGACATCCACAACATTTGCATCTACCAAAACCAGGATGTTTATGCCAAGCTTTGCCTCACCAGTGACCCAGAATCCTCAGTCTCCACCAAGACTATCACTGGAGGTGGAAGGTTTCCAGTCTTCAATGAGAACCTTAAGCTCAATGTTCGAACCGTCGATACCTCACTCAAATGTGAGATATGGATGCTCAGTAGGGTTAAGAATTATCTTGAAGACCAGCTACTTGGCTTTGCCCTTGTTCCTCTTTCTCAAATTGTCATGAACAATGGTAAACTGGAAAAGGAATTCTCCCTTTCCTCCACAGATCTCTTCCATTCTCCTGCCGGCTTTGTGTCGCTGACGATATCTTATTCTGGTTCAACTCCAGAGCTTATGGCGATTGTATCTAATGTTGGACATGCTGTGTTACCTGATGCAGCAAATGATAACTCAATCTCTTCTGAATATGTCAATATAGAGTTCCCTGACTTGAAGATTGTATCTGAAAACAAGATGATGATTTCAGAATACTTTGGGATTTCATGCCCCAATACAGAGTCTCAAAACGGCGAATGTCGTGTTGATTGCCCTGATAATGATGCCCAAGAAAGGAATGTTCAGATTTTCTCGACCGACAATAGCTGTATCGCCATTGGAGTTGCGGATAAGGATTCTCCTTTAAGTAGTGGTTCAGCTGATGTGCCTACTGTGACAAATGCAGCTAATTCTCAGGTTGTTTCAGAACCATCAGGCACTACTGAATCTCCAACTGAGAAAAACAAAACCAGTGAAGTTGCAGATGGTGATACCAGTTCCCCTGATGCAGCAGAAAAGCCATATGTTCTTCCTCTGATCAAGATCAATCTTGAGCCCGAGCAACCAGTGATACAACAGGAGATAGTCGACATGTACATGAAAAGCATGCAGCAATTTACAGAGTCATTAGCTAAGATGAAGCTTCCTATGGATATAGAGAATAACAATGGCGGTGGTGAAGCCGGTAATGACAATGATCCTGCTTCTGACAAGAAACCACAGGCTTCAGAGAAGACAAGTACTCCCAGGGTTTTCTATGGGAGCAGAGCTTTCTTCTAATTACTGGATCTTCTCTGATGAGATTTCAGATTTCTATTAGGTACTAGTTGAACTTGTTATGAACATCATGCAGAAATCTATGCACTTTTTTTGCATGTTGAGTAGGTTATGAGAAAGTAAGCTGAGCATTAGCTCCTTCTACTATCATGTATCACTTGTTTCATGAACTGTTTACTTTTAACCATGATATGAATGCCATTTGCAATCAGTTGTTTAACATGTTTTTAGTTTCTTCTTTTTGTTTGTATACTATGGCTTCGTTTGGGACGTTTTTCTTATTACTTCTTAAAGCAGCTTTCTAGTACAAAAATTAGAAAGCTGCTTTAAGAAGTAGAAAGAAAGCCGTCCAAAACGAAGCCTATATTAGTTGATCAGCTGGCCATTAAATATCATTGTTTCATGTTTTCTGAATATTTAAGCGCAATTAGTGCTTTGTTCTTATTACTTGTAATATCTATTGTGCTTTCTTATATGTGATGCTATATGTCAATACCTGAAATAATGAAGAGATTGCAAATAGATCATTCAGGCTTCGTTTGGGACGGCTGTCATACTAGTTCTTAAAGCATTTTGTACTAGAAAGCTGCTTTAAGAAGCAGTAAGAAAGCCATCTCAAACGAAGCCTCAATATTTGTAAAGGGCATGAAGGCCTAGGATTGCTCCTGCATAACATAGTTGAAGAAAGCATGCTCGAATCGACTTATCTAGCCATTTTCCATTTGGACTTGGATGAATCATAGAAGGCATTGCCAACTTATCGCCGGTGTTTCGCCGGCTTTCAACTAATGTGATCTAGATTAGAGTTTCAGTTAACAAAATTTGATTTTATTATGTTACCTCCCTCAAATTGTTTCTAGCTCACCCATGCCTTATGCTGAACTCTCATCATTGCTTTGAAATGAACTGCAGGAATTCATTTTTTTCTGCATTATTCTGGTGGAGAAGCCCAGAAATCCTTAGCTTTCTTCTAGAAAATGCAATTTCTTTTCTTCTAACCAAGCATTGGCAAATGGGAAATATGACTAAGTAGTCCTATGAAATAATAAATTTTCACTTTTTGGGTGCAAAGTCTTCTTGATTTCTTTGCCTGTATGGTTTCTTCATTATGTAATATTTATATGACTATTCAGTAGTCAGCCTCTAGACCTTCTATTCTCTACAAGATTCTAAAGTATTCTCCTTATCTCAAGACTTTTGGGAAAAGGTGAGGAAGACTTGCTAGAGAAAATTCAAATAAATAAATAAATAAAATATTTTTTCCTGATGTATAATGCAAGAGATGATTATGATCTTTTTATTTCTTTTATGGTAAGTTTGAAAGTGAATAATTTCATGCTCTGGAGCTTTTGCCATGTAGTAAGTGAAGTGGACATATGAAGTTGAAAGATCAACTTTTTTTTTTCTTCTTGTTTTACTTTTATAAAGTTAATTTTGTGTTGTGAATTTGACTCAAGCCATAAAGATGACTAAAAAATTAGATTAAATTTTGTTTAGCTTTTCGTCAATTCCGAAATTTACGAGCTTGTTAATGAGTTAGGTTCAGCACGAATCAAATTTAAATTGAGGTGGACCTAAAATGAAATGTGCATGCATGAGAGCATGAAGGTGCATGTAAATATGTTTATGTTTACATTTCCTAGTTGTTTTAATGCTTATAATAGGGGTGTCAATAAATGACCTAATCCAACAGCCCGACTTATAAAATTTGGGTGCGGGCTAACCAATCTAATAAATGAGTCGGGTTTGAAATTTTGACCCATTTAATTTGTGGATCGGGTTTGGGTTAACTCACAAATTCGATTTTGACCCAATGGTGACCCATTTTGTTGTTTTTTTTCTTCCTCTTGCATGCTCTTGCTTGTTTGTGTGTTTTTCTTATTTTTTATCAATTAATGTAAACTCTATAGCAAACAAGTTAGAATTTTTTATTTCTTTAATCAAAATAGGTTATCGGGGCATCCGTGTAGCCAACGGGTCGATTTGAGTCAACTTTTTATTAAACAGATCAAGTTTAGGTTGACTGGATTCATATCCAGTAAACATTGGTTCAAACTCAAACCTGATCCGTTAACTTGTTTTGACACCCCTAGCTTAATATTAATCTATGAAAATATATGAATGCATATATAATTGATACATACTCCAAAAATTATCTTGATCGGGCACGAATCTCGAGGCAAAAGCTAGTTGGAAACTTCAAAAATTAATTTTGGGAGCCCCCAAACTCCGATTTCAGCAAGCTTATAGTCAAATTGAGCGTCTCAGAAATACGAACCCAACGACACCAAGATCAACCCAATCCGAGCCCAAATGAGTCTGAATCAAGGGCTCAAAGCGCTGTTGGAAGGTTCAAACCGCAATTTGAGTTACCAAACGGTCTCCGATTTTGACGAGCTTATACTCGAATCGA
>NW_021319552.1:379824-396671 GCF_001605985.2 Dendrobium catenatum
ATTTTTAAGAATAAAGATGATGCACAAGATTGTGCGAATTATAGAGGAATTAAGTTAATGTGTCATACTTTAAAACTATGGGAGTGAGTTATGGAGCATAGGTTGTGACGTGATACCAGTGTTTCTCAAAATCAATTTGGATTCATGCTGGGTAGGTCTACTATGAAAGCTATACATTTATTGAGAGGTTTGATGGAGAAGTATAGAGAGAATAAGGAAGATCTACATATGATATTTATTGATTTAGAGGAAGCATATGATAAAGTTCCAAGAGAAGTGCTATGAAGAGTTCTAGAAAAGAAAATGATTAATAAAGCTTATATTCAAGTCATTAATGATATGCATGCAGGAGCTATTACTTGTGTTCAAGAACACAAGATGGTTTGACCAAGTATTTTCCTATTTTAGTTGGATTACATCAAGGACCAGCCTTAAGCTCTTATCTTTTTTGCTTTAGTCATGGATGTTCTCACTAGACATTTGCAAGAGGTTTTACCCTGGTGTATGCTTTTTGCTGATGATATTCTTCTTGTTGATAAGACTAGAGAGACTTGAAGGTAAACTTGTATTATGGAGGTCAACTTTGGAGTCTAAAGATTTTCGTTTGAGTAGATCTAAAACTAAATATATGGAGTTTGATTTAGTAGTAATAGATCTAGTGGGGGGATTGTGACTTTGGGCGATCTATTCATTAATAAGAGTATACATTTTAGATATCTTGGGTCTATTGTTCAGAGTGAAGGTGAAATAGATGGAGATATTATTAGTAGAATTCAAGTTGGATGATTGAAGTGAAGGAATGTATCAGGCTTGTTGTGTGAGAGAAAAGTCCCCCTCAAACTTAAGGGAAAATTTTATAAGATGGTGGTGAGACCTACAATGCTTTATGGTTCAGAATGCTGGCCATTAAAAGAGAAGTATAATATTAAGTTAAGTGTTGCAGAGATGAGTATGCTCAGGTGGATGAGTGTCTTTACTCTTAGAGACATGATATGAAATGAGCACATACGTGAAAAAGTTAGAGTAAAGATAGGATTATAGAGAGTCGCCTTATATGGTTTGGTCACATAAAATGGCGGCTTTTCGATGACCCGGTTAGAAAAATAGATGTATTATATTTGGCTTATATTAAGAAATGTAGAGGTAGACCTAAAAAAGCTTAGTTAGAAAATATTAGAAATGACTTTTCTTTATTAGATTTAAATGGGAATTTGACTCTTAATAGGACACAATGGAGAAAAATGATTCATTTAGCCGAACCCACATAGTGGGATAAAGGCTTGATGTTGTTGTTGAAGGACTATTCTCCACTCACTTATGAATCTCAATTATGACCTTTATTGTAGCAATGCCAAACACAAGTATCTTAAAGATTGGTAAATGAAAACTAATTTGGATTAACACAATTGGATTGTTTGTCATTTTATATATACCATTATAATCCAAAGTAATTTTTATTAGTATTTTGTCTTTCTACAAATCTTGGTACTTTTATCTGGAATTAAAGTATGGATACCTAAATATGCTAACATGTGCAGCCCAAGAGCCTCAATTCTTAAAAAAAAAAAGAGCCTTAAGTCTTAAATAAGATTAGGTTAATAAAATTTAATGCAAATTTCAAACTTTAAAGCCATCAATCATGCAAGTTATCTGTGTCAAGACGAACAAATTGAGACAAATTCCATTTTAGTAGTTCAAGTTTTTCTTTTAGTACGAGTTTAATTTTTTTAATTTATTTGTAAAGTATGTCTATAAGAAGCTTTGTTATAAAAATTGGTTTAATTTTAAAAATTCTGATAATTGAGAAATATATAAAGTGGCTCGTAAGGATGCTAAGAAAGCAATATGCGATGCAAAGGCATTAGCTTTTAGTAATTTATATAATAGATTAGATACTAAAGAGGGAGAAAGATATATGTATAAGTTAGCCAAACAAAGAGATAGGAGTAGTAAGGATTTAGTTCAAGTGAAGTGTATTAAAGATGAAGATAAAAAAATACTTTTCTTAGAAGATGATATTCAACAAAGATGGATGAGATATTTTCCTAAACTTTTTAATGAAGATTGTGAAAATAAGATTGACTATAGTGACCTTAGCACCCTAAATGAAAATAAAGATTTATGTTTTTATCGGCGTATTAGTAAAACTGAAGTTAGAGAGGCTTTAAAGAAAATGAAGGGTGGAAAAGCTGTTGGACCTGATGATATTCCAATAGAGGTGTGGAAATGCTTAGGAGATGAAGGAATTTCATGGCTTACTAAACTTTTTAATACTATTTTGAAGACTAAGAAGATGCCAGATGAGTGGAGAATGAGTGTGTTAATTCCTATTTTTAAGAATAAAGGTGATGCACAAGATTGTGCGAATTATAGAGGTATTAAGTTAATGTGTCATACTTTAAAACTATGGGAGCGAGTTATGGAGCATAGGTTGCGGCGTGATACTAATGTTTCTCAAAATCAATTTGGATTCATGCCGGGTAGGTCGACTATGGAAGCCATACATTTATTAAGAGGTTTGATGGAGAAATATAGAGAAAATAAGGAGGATCTACATATGATATTTATTGATTTAGAAAAAGCATATGATAAAGTTCCAAGAGAAGTGCTATGGAGAGTTCTTAAAAAGAAAGGAGTCAATAATGCTTATATTCAAATCATTAAAGATATGTATGCAGGAGCTATTACATGTGTTCAAACACAAGGTGTTTACCCTTAGAGATAGGATACGGAATGAGCATATACGTGAAAAGGTTGGAGTAGCTCCAGTAGAAGATAAGATTAGAGAAAGTCGCCTTAGATGGTTTGGTCACATAAAACGGCGGCCTTGTGATGACCCGGTTAGGAGAGTAGAGGTATTAGATTTGACTTATGTTAAGAAAGGTAGGGGTAGACCTAAAAAGACTTGGTTAGAAAATATTAGGAATGACCTTTCTTTATTAGATTTAAACGAGAATTTGACTTTTAATAGGACACAATGGAGAAAAAGGATTCATGTAGCCGACCCCACGTAGTGGGATAAAGGCTTGATGTTGTTGTTGTTGTTGTTGTTGTTGTATTTGTAAAGTATGTCTATGATGTTATCTTTTTATGAGAATCAGTTTGTATTTATAATTACATTAAGTTTTTTTCTGCAAGTCTATATTTTTGCCATTAATCCTTTGAAGGTTTGCGATTGCTAGGTCTTTGTTGATCTCTGTTTATGGTTTAGTTGTGTGATTATCTGCAGCTTTGGGTGTTGGCTCTTTAAAATTACCAGTTTGTTCTTTGTGATGGGTTCCTTGGCTCTGTGGCTTAGTGCTTTGGTGATGACAGGTGGTCTGCTATTCATGTGATTAATACATTTTGATTGGTCTTGGAGTGATGGGTTATTAGGCTTTGACCTAGTAGTTGTGATACTTTGGCGTAGGGCAGGTTTTTATTCTTGGAGATAACCAGTTCATTGAGTTTTCTTGTGCTGCAGGAATTTGTGTTTGCAATTTTAAGTGTTGCCTAGCAAATTTTGTGTTTGCGAACTCTTTTTCTATTATAAATCTAGAAGAACTTTGTGGGTTGTAGAAAAGGTCTCGTGAGGCATTTAAAAGGTGATCTAGTCTTTCTTTTTTTTTTTTTCTCTTTGATAAAATTATGGGTTGGATATGTTGCTCCTTTTAATCCACTTCTTGATTAGGAGATGTAGATTTTTAGGAGATGTTCTCTCTATATACGAGCAACATGCTTAGTTTAGTGATTTATTTTATTTTATAAAATCTTAGTGTGATTTGCACGTATGATTGATTTTTGTTAAGTTTGATACAATATGCATTTCAATCTTAAATTAAATTTTCATATGACTATATGATTATGTTTTCAAATTTCTACTCATTAATTATGGTCGAAGTTTACTAAATTATATCCTTAAATGCATGGATTTATTTATATTTTTGTTTCCTATTATGTAACAAGATGTTGCCAAAATTAGTAGTTTATTGTCCATGGGTTTGTTTGTTTGTGATTTTGTGTATTGATTTGATTATTAAGTTTGAGACCTTAAGATGTCCTACCTTAGATTTGATATTAGAGTTTAAAGTTGTAGAAATGTCAACTACAAGTGAGATTCAGTATCTCCGATGAAATTTTGGAAATTTGAAACTAAATGGCTAAATAAGCTAAATCAAATGAGTGAATCTATATAAATCGAGTTAAAGAATGAATTGAACCTTTTTGGAATTGCTCCTCATTTTAGCCTTATAAATAAGTAGTTGATTCTAATTGTCTTTATGAACTGGTCCATCTAAATGTTGATATAGAGATAGGAAGTTCATTACAGTGGAAATAATCTATAAGTATTTATTGAATACGGGAAGTTCATTACGGTAGAAATAATCTAAGTATTAGGAAGTTCATTACGGTTGAAATAATCTAAATATTATTGAATATATGGTAATTAGGACTATAGTAATAATTTATAAAGTATGGACACCAACACAAGAAACAACACTACATGAATGCTAGTATGCTACGACACAACACAATCATAAAAATGAAGACTTGACTCATCATGGACGTGATGTTTTATTTTATAAATTATCAATATAAATGTGTAATTAAAATACGTAATGCTAATAATTTTGTAAAAGCACAAAAAATGAAGAATAAACATGTTTGTGATTGTATATATAAATTTCATAAAAAAATACAATGATCAACATTAGAAAGCAACATCTTATTCTAAGAAATTTTAACGTATGAAGATTTTATGTAGATTAAAGATAAAAGTATTTCTACGTTGAGAATTATGAATCATGTTCCTCAATCTTTCATTTGGAAATTTCTATTTATGTATTTTGATGATATTCATATTTGCTAGGATTATTAGAGGATTATTTGGTGTATCTTGTAAATGTCTGGAATTTTATTAAAATATAAATTTTATTTGAATATGGAGACATGTTTTGTAACAACTTCTATGATATTTTTTTGGAGTTGTAGTATCGAATCAAGAGATATTCATTTATATTGATAAAGAAAAAGCAATTAATGATTGGACGTGCACAACCTAGTAATATTTATAAGATTCAAAGTTTTCATGGTTTAGCTATATTTTATTGATGTTTTGTTAAGGAATCCAATACTACCATGCATGGCACTAATTACCATCTTAAAAAGGAGCTTTTTTTGGATGAAATTTAATATTTGTGCTTTTAAAATATCTAGAAAAAGCTTACAAATGTATTTGTGCTTAAATTGTAAATTTTACTAATATTTCTTTCTGTTTCTTTTTATGCTTCAAGTGTACATATATGAAGAGGTTTATGAAAAATGAACTTACTAGTGTTTATTTTAGTGAAAATTGATTGAAACTGAGCAAACACACTTTAATTTGATATGAAATTCCATGCATTAATAAAATCTGTTCGATATCGACAATATGATCTATTACGGAAAAAGTGTTTTATATTTTGATCATCAGAGATGTAAATATCTTATTTAATAAAAATAATTAAGATATGCACTTGCTAGATGAGTTGAATATTTCCAAGATTATACTTTTGTGTTGAAACTATGTGCTAGGATAACAAATAAACTTTTGCTAATTCATTAAGTATTTGCTATTATTTTACATACAATGAAAGTCAAAGTGACATGTTTTGATTATATTATGAGGCATTATGCTAAGATTTGGGACTTCAATGACATATATAATGTATTAAATAATGAATCGACTATGTTTAATAAATAATTCATGGTTAAAGATTACTATTATTTCAATAGAACCCGTTTTTATTATTCTAAAGTTGCATGCTTATGTTATAAGTCCTATTTGTAGATATGAGATTATAACCATGATAGAGGATATAACTAGCCAATCCAATTTTAATAAAAAAATAGAACAAATAGTATAAAAAATGCAGGATTTGTCAAATAGATAATGAAAAAAGAAATTATATTAGATTATAAACACCTTTGTCTATTATTATAAATCTTGGGAGGATATTAGTATGGATTTTAGATTAGGACTGTTTTTGTCGGTAGATTGATTTTCAAAAATTGCTTATTTCAATTCATTTAACATACTTGTGATTGGCTCACATATAGCAAAACTATGTTTTATCAAAGTTATTAAATTACATGGATTATCTAAAGCTATTGTTTAAAATGATTTGTAATTTATGAGCAATTAAATTAAAAAAAACTCTATTGGGAAAAATGTGGAACTTCAATTAAAATGCTCAACTACTTATTACCTACATACTGATGGACAAACTAATTAGTTAATAGGAGTTTAATGTGTGTGATAATTGAGCGTATACTTATTTGGAATTTGATATTGCATATGATTGAATTTGTATATAATTTATCTGTCAATTGATCTACATGCATGAGTCAAGTTGGAAGTCACAGTTCTAGGAAACTTATGACATCTGCTTAGATACCACTAGAAGGCCGTTGAAATTTTGTTGAAGCCTGGAAATGCTGCGAAACTCCCACCAACATAGCCCACATTCTTGACTGTAGTCAAAACATACTGATCTTGCCACCTAAAACCCCAAAATAAAATAAAAATCTGCAAACTCATCAAACACATCGAAAAATTAAGAAGCACCAGACAATGCAAATGAATTCTCTTATTAGTATTTTTAATCATTGATTCTTATTTTTACCTAGTGCTCTTATTAGTATATCTTAAATATATTTGCTAGCAGTGTTATTAAAGTTGGCTTATAAAATTTTCTCAACATGTGTTTTGTTTGAGTAGGTTGGAGTAGCTCCAGTGGAAGATAAGATTAGAGAGAGTCTCCTTAGATGGTTTGGTCACATTAAACGGAGGCCTTCCGTTGACCCGGTTAGGAAAGTTGAGGTTTTAGATTTGACTTATGTTAAGAAAGGTAGAGGTAGTCCAAAAAAGTCTTGGTTACAAAATATTAGAAATGATCTTTCTTTATTAGATTTAAATAAGAATTTGACTTTTAATAGGACACAATGGCGAAAAGGATTCATGTAGCCGACCCCAAGTAGTGGGACAAAGGCTTGATGTTATTGTTGCATATGTTTTGTTTGAGTTTTGTCACCATCTCTTACCTCCATGTTTGTTCTTTGTTTTTATATTAGTTTTTCTGCACTAATATTTTACTGTCACTTCGCGTTTCTGATAATGAATCTATCTTTGCGTATGACATTTTCTATTAATTCTATCATGTATGAAATAATCTTGTTCATGTAGGCAGAGAATAGAATAATTTCCATGACAGCCAGCCGTTCTGACTGGTGCATTTCACGGCAGCGAACTTGGGGTGTTCCTATCCCAGTCTTTTATCATGTTGACACAAAGGAACCATTGATTACAGAAGAGACAATCTCACATATTAAGGGTGAGGGTTCTCATCCCCTTCTCTTAATTGATGCATCCGTGAGAATTTTCAAGTTCGTCCCATCTCACATGTTATTCTCTAATAGTTAGAACTCTGATTGATATTATTTTATTTAGCTCTATCATTGTAATAACTTCTAAACAAGTTAACTTCATCCTATTTTCACTTTTCTTTGTGGCCCTTCCAACTTTACCCCCTTCATGCATTTGCATCTTCTTTTCATTTTGTCTACCAAAACCTTCTCATTTTCTTTTCTGCTTGGGTGTACTCTGTGAATTGAATTCCTATTGTTTGTTCTCTATTTCCATGGATCGAACCTATGACCTAAAAATAATACCAATATCTTTTTCACAAGTTTCTCCTAATTAATGATAATGACATGCTATAAAAAGATAGATATATCTATTCCCTATTCCTTGTCTATCTAGCATAAGCGGGCCTCCATCTTTGTAACATATTATTTCTAGGCTAAACTAAAGGTCCTTTTTCTCATTGGTAAATTTTATAGTCCATAGAAAATAACTATTGTGGTTCTGCACTATAAAATTCTTCCTTCAGTCATCATGCTATTTACATAACTATTATGAAGTATTTCTTCTATATAGCCAAACTCTTGTTCAAGGCCAATCTAAATGACTTGGTTTTTTACATTAATTTTTTTTACTTTCGACCTCTTATTAAGAAAAAATCTACAATAAATAAAGGATTTTAAATTTGCATATAGTTTTCCATCTTTAAAAATGATGGCCATCATCATCATCAGTAGCCTTATTCCAATTATTTGGAGTCAGCTTTGTGAATCCTGATTTTTCATTTATTTTGGTGAGTTTCTTTGAGGAGTTTAATCTATTCTTCGCATTTCATTAAAATTCTATCTATATATCCTTAAGTCCATCCGATCTCCTTTCTACTACTTTGACACCAAAATGATGGCCATATTGTGTAAATGTTTCTTGTTTGTGCGCAGGTCATTTAACCATTAAACATTGTACAAGAAAACTGCATACTTTATTTTAGCAGAACTTCTTTAACAAAAATCATTTTTTAGACTCTTGTTTGTTTTACATGTGTTTTTGAAATTAATCCTTATTCATTGATAATCTAGCCTTATTTCTAATTACTACTCCTGAGTCATTCATTTTATTTTTGAACACCCACTTTGTTCCAACAACACTTTGATCTTTTGGCCTTGTAGTTAATTCCCAAACTTTTACATTTTTGTTTCTTGTTTTTTTCCTTCGTTCTATGATGAAGTGACCTGATTTCACTGCACTATGTTTAAATCTTCATGTAAATTTGCTATATGGGGATATGAAAATGATGCCGTTTTTTTCTATTTAAATTTAATTGGTTCTTCTTTCTAAATGTTCTGGGAGGAGGATACTATTGCAATTACATAAAATTGGCCCCAATAGTTGGCGCATAACTGTGTTACAAAAATTTTAATAGTCAATATGGTGTAATTTGCAGCTATAATTTCCAAGAAAGGCAGTGATGCATGGTGGTACATGTCAACTGAGGAGCTTCTCCCTGAAAAATTTCGTAGCAGTGCACCAAAATATCAGAAGGGAACTGATACAATGGATGTTTGGTTTGATTCTGGTATGTGAATGATCAAATCCAGTTTTCTTTTGATAGCTGTTAGGACAAAGAAAGCTTATCTTGAACGTACTTTATGTTCTTTTTTGATTGTGGTGAATTCAGAGATTTGAGAGGGATAAAGTTTTATCTTTATTGCACAAATATATCCCTATTTATAGCTCTATACATAATCTCTAATAAAGAAATAAATCAATTACATAATCCTGCATTATTGTCCGAATATAATCCTTCCTAAATCAGCCACCTAACTATGGAAAGAGATCGGCGTGATTCAGGTGAGCCTCACACGGATCCCCATCCTAGCGGTGGGATCAATCTGCTAAGGGACGGTTGAGATTTAACACTCTTTGATGTGATACATGCTTGGAGTTACATAAGATTATCAAGAGAATTTAATAGAAGTTAACATTTATAAAGTTATGCGTCAATTCAAAGTAAGTTACAAAAATTTGCGGTCTTCCACTTGCTTAGGAAAAGAATTGCGTGAAGAATAACCAAGACACTCTCAATCAAATACAAAGACGAAGTAATGTAAAAGCTTATAACACAAATCCAAAAGTTAATAATGAGATGTTCACCTTGAGGATCTACTCTCTCTCTCTCTCTCTCTCTCTCTCTACGGATCTAGGTTGAGCGGAAGAAGATCTTCCACACTAGAAATGAGGTGACCACTAGGAAGGACGAGCAGAGGAACATCGTTGTTGGGAAGGTAGCCGAAGATGGAGGCGGCACGGAGCGTCTAATAAGGGATCACGGGGTTCGTGGTCATTGAAGTTCAATGGTCCCGGCAAGGAAATAGACGATACGGTTGACGTAGTGTTCAACGGTGACGTCGTACTCCCAATCCGGTTCGTAGAAGGGGGAGTGGAAAATGTCGATCTCCCCTTGTTCATTGTACGCGAAATCGTGATCGACCTCAGGATCGGCCATGCACGGTAATCATGGGGATGAAGGAACACTAGGAGGAAAACCCAAGAGAGGAGAGGGTGGTGGACGGCTAGAGGAAGTGGGGAGGAGGCTAGGGGTTTGGAAGAAATTAGGTTAGGTTGGGTGGTGATGTGGTTTGATCAAAATATGAAATTAAACTCAGATTTTGAGTCAATTGGGAGGGAAATACTTTTGAAATTTGATTTCAAATAGGTGTCAATTAATACATTGAAGGAGGGAATTAATGGGATGGGGCTATAGAGGGGCCAGCGTCATGGAGAGAGAGGGGAGAGGGGTTTAGAATAAAAACAGAAATCAATTTCAGCTTAAGTGAAATTGGAGGGAGAATTATTTGAAATCAATTTTGGGATTTCAAATAAGGGGTGAGGGCAATGACAATTTTGGGATTTCAAATAAGGGGTGAGGGCAATGAATGAGCATTCAATGGGGGAAGCCCATTAAGGGGGCCGGCGGCATCATGAAGGAGGGAGAGGATTGAGGGAGGATGTAAGGGGGTTTTCAAATAGGTAAAGAATATTAGGAAAGAAGAAAAATAAATCCAATTTGATTTATTTTAAAATTTGGGTTCAATAAAGAAACTTTCTTAATTTAGAATTCCCCAAATGGAAAGAATTTGAAATTTGAAATTCAATTAGGAACTAGGGTAAAAGAGGGGCGGCGGGCGGATGGTGGGAGGCCGGTGGCCAGATGGTCAGCCGGCGGGTGGAAGGCAGCCAGCGGCTTGGGATCTTAAGGGGGGCCGGTGGCAAGGAGGGTGGGGGCTCGGGTTCTCCAAGGCAATTAGGGTTTGTGAGGTCTACTTTAAGGGGAAGGAAAAAAATTGGTGAAAGAGGAAAAGAAAGTTAAGAACCACAAACCTCAACACTTCATCTACTAGAACTCACAAAGAGATCTAGAGGAAACGTCACGAACTCACAAAGAGATCAACAAGGAAAAATTTTCATTCATCAATAATCACTAATACAATAGAGGAGGCCATCATATATATGCCTAAAGAAAATAAAACACAATGATACAAATGCCCCTGAGGCTACAAACCAAGACAACTAAAAGAAAGGGTACAATCGGGAATAATAAATAATACAACATCAAAATAAAACTAAGCATCAAAATAAAGGCTGTGGATCGTGGCCATCGATCGGCACCTCCTGCGCTGATATACTCGTCGAAAACGTCTGTCGATCTCCTCATCACTCTTCCTCAAGTCGGTGAATATAGATATGTCATTCCCAGCTTGATAATTAGTCCCAAAAAGGCAGAGTTATCAAGTCCCTTGGTAAGAATATCCGCAAGATGATCTTTTGATGAGACATAATACATACATATTAAGTTCACTGTCTAATTTTTCCTTTTTTCCTTTATAAAATGTCTGTCCACTTCTATGTGCTTGGTCCTGTCATGTTGAACCGGATTGTGAGCTATGCTGATTGCTGATTTGTTGTCACATTGTAGCTTCATGGGTCCTTCCCACTTGATCTTTAGGTCTTCTAAAATCATCTTGATCCATAGTAGCTCACATATTCCCAATTCCATAGCTATGTATTCTGCTTCTGCATTAGATCCTGCCACCACATTCTGTTTCTTTCTTCTTCATGTAACAAGGTTTCCTCCAAGGAATGTGCAGTATCCTGAGGTAGACCGCCTATCTATTGGTGATACCGTGTAATTTGCATCAATATATACTTCTGGGTTTATTCCACAGTCTCTTTTGAAGAGAATTCTTTTCCCTGGGTTCCTCTTAAGGTAGTGCAGTTTTCTGTCTACAGCTTGCATATGAGCATGTTTTGAATTTTGCATGAACCGGCTGACCATGCTTACAACAAATGATATATCTAGTATGGTGTAGGAAAGGTTGATCAATTTTCCCACAAGTCTTTGGTAAGTTTTCTTATCTACATATGGATCTTTTTTAGTTTCATCCAATTTGAGATTTGGTTCTACTAGTGTTGGTGCCGGTTTACATGCTAGTTTACCTGTCTCTTTAAGATCATGGATGTATTTTGTTATGAAATGAAAATTCCTTTGCTTGAGTGGGTCACTTAAATTCTAAGGAAATATTTTAATCTATCAAGTTCTTTGATCTCAAATTCCCCGGTAAGACATTTCTTTAGAATCACTTTCTCCTTTTCATCATTCCCAGTCAAGATTATATCATCCATATAAACTAATAATATTGTGACTTCCCTTGAGTATGAGTGCTTGAAGAATAATATATGGTCCCCTTGACTCTGTTGATAACCATTAAGAAGTATGAATTTTGATAATCTTCCAAACCAAGCTCTAGGTGACTATTTTAACCCATATAGAGCCTTTCTTAACTTTCACACCTTGCCACCTTCAAATTTTTTCTTGAATCCTGGTAGAATTTTCATAAATATCTCTTTCTCCAAGTCCCCGTATAGGAATGCATTTTTGACATCCAGCCGTTTCAGATGCCAGTTGTAATTAGTTGCTAGTGAGAGTAGGATCCTAACAGTGTTCATCATAGCTATAGGCACAAAAGTTTCCAAGTAGTCGATGTCGTATGTCTGAGTATACCCTTTCGCCACCAGTCTTGCCTTATAGCTTTCTAGTGTACCATCGGCTTTGTATTTCACAGAGAACTATAATAGCCTGCATTTTGACCCAAATAAATAATTTTTTTGGGAGTCATAAGCCAAATTTGAAAACCTTCTTTACCATAAGTTGAATTTTATATTAATATTTTATATGAATTTTAAAATATTTTATATGAATTTTATACTAACAATTGATTAAATTAAAAAATTATATAAATATTTTATTATTAGCTTATTATAAATATGATAATCCACTATCTTAAGTCATTAAATTTCCTTTTTTTTATTCTAAGTTGGGCTAACAGAGGAATGAAAAAAAAAATATAAGAGAGAAAGAGAAGAAAGAGAAATAAAAGGCTAGGATTTGAAGGTCGCAGAGCGATTTTCATCAGCCGACTTAGTTGAAAATTTCACTCGTCTCGCTGTAAGGAACCTTTACTCTATTTTTGATATCATTAATTTTGTGTTTTTAACATTTTTCAGATCAAATTTGTATTTCGCTTACTGTAAAACGAGGATAATGTTGTAGTGGTAAAACTTTCATCTTATAAATTTTAATATGTGATAGATCTCATCAATATGAGCATTTTGACTGGAATATATTGAATTTTAATGAGTTAAATTGAAAGATATAATTTTTTGAAGTAAATGCATAATAAATAAATTTAATAATTTTTCCTATATTTTATGAATGCTTGCATTTTATACATGATAGTGACAAAAAAAGATAGCATTTGTCTGTTAGCAAGGAAGGCTAATTGTTAACATTTTAATGAATATGGGTTGACTCTTAAAATATAATATCCTGCGCTGGAGGGTGGGCCGACAAGCTTTCCTTTAAATAAAAGGTTAGTGGTATAGTCTTAGTTGTAGCGTGTAACTGATGGACTGAATTACGCCGACAGGTAGAGGGTGATGCCTCTTAAATGATTATTGAAAGTTACCTGTGAAAATAAATGATAAATATATAATTCTTTCAATTTGATTTTAGGGCGTTACAGAACACCCATTTGCAGCCGACTAGTTTTTTCCCTTCAGGTAGGTCGGTGATCTCCCATGTATTGTTCTTCTCTAGGGTTTATATTTCATCTTTTAGGATACAACGGAGAAAAAAGATTCAAGGTGCAAACCCCACATAGCGGGATAAAGGTTTGTTGTTGTATTTATTTCCAGCAAGCTGATATCTTCCAGTGGCATGGCATGTGCTTTTTAAAGTATGAAACGATAATTTCTCTAAGTTTTTCATTAAATAGTCACAACTTGTCTTTTTTTTGTCTGTGTTTATCAAAAGTTTGCACATTGGACACCTTAAGATGTAGTTTTTGTCAAATCTTCTTCAACATTGGTAAATATTATTTGCTTGATCATATCATAAATTTCCATATAACATCTTCATTCTTTGATCTTTCACAGGATCATCTTGGGCTGCAGTCTTGGGGAAAAGAGAAGGCCTCAGTTTACCAGCAGACCTGTATCTGGAAGGTACAGACCAACACCGGGGTTGGTTCCAGAGTTCCTTGCTTACAAGCATTGCTACAACAGGTAATTCTTAGATACATGCGTAAGCTTTGCTTTATCATGCACGGATTCCAACATTTATATAGTTCTCTTAGCTTTCTGTCTGCTTTTGCAATTGTCTCATTCAGAAACCCACCAATCAAAACACATGTTCATACTTACAATACGCATATTGTTAGCGTAGAAAAATATCAAATTAGGAAGGCCCTTTATATTTGATGATTGTTGTATTTTGGGTATGCTTTAAAACGTTGTGTTCATCTTATTTATAATAGAGGAGTTCTCTTTTGAATGATACACAACACCAAATATATTTCTTTTCTAACATAGTATAAAAACAAGGTTAGTCTAATCCTAGCCTTGCCCCCGCGCCTTGCTCTCATATTCTCTGGCTTTCACTCACAGTGTCACGACCTTTCAAACTCTAACAAAGGGGAACCTTTTGATAATCTATCTCCATATTGAAGGCTTGTTGAAAAGTTGATTTATCTGTCATTGGACTTGTTATGCCATTCATTATATGAATTGTGGGCCAAAGCATGCAAAGTCAAAAGCAGAAAAGGCTTGGGAAGCTATTCCATGCATTGTTAGTTTTATAAAAAAGACTAGGAAGATGATTACTATTTACTAAAACCAAGCAATTATGCATGGAAGCATTTACATGTTTTGATTATATTGGCTCCATAGAAAACAAAAGTCAACTTTTAGATATTGTATTTTTTGTTGGTGTTAATTTGGTCACATTAGGAGGTTAAGAAATAAGGTCTTATGACCATGTCCAATACTGAGGATAATCTTGACCTTTGGTCCATTTTACATGTGAAATGTCATAGGTAAAGGCTCTCTTTAAAGGCTCTCTTAAGGAAGTTTGATTTTTTTAGCTAGAAACCTATGGCTTTGTATTGTAACTATTGCGTTGTCATCAATATTGCCAACAACCCTATGTTCCTTAAAAGAATCAAGCATAATAAGATTATCATATAATTTAGGATGTTATGTTTTCTAAGAAGATTATCACCCCTTATGTCTCCTGATCAAAGTAAACAATTGATATTTTTATAGTAGATCGAGGTACTCTACCGTTCTTTTGATTATATAATAAGTTGAAGTTAATGTGTGTGTATACATATATAGATACACACACATATATACATACATGCATATATGGATAGATAGGTAGATATGCATACGCATAAATATGCATGTAAAATATATTCCAAATTGAGGAGTGTTAGCATAGTAAAATATCAAATGAGTGCAGAGGGTAAATTGCATTTAGGCCCATCTAATTTGACCAAGTAACTTTTGGGCCTTATTACTTGGAGAAATTTCATATAATAAATGTCAAGACTTTTAAAAATTTGGATATAGATTATGGTTCATTGACTGAAAACCCCACTATAACATAATGAGAAGATAATATTATCATCCCAGATAGGCTTCATATAAGTTCCCTGGTTATGTAATTTTCATGTAGGTCTACCCTCATCTTTGGTCTCTTCCTTGCTACACTCTGATGCAATAAAAAATAAGCAAAAAATTAGGCCAGCCCTAATTTTTTGCTAGAAAAGACATTTCCTTACTAGGATAAAGAAATTACATAAAGACACTTTTGAAATAACAAAAACAACAACTTTATATCATATAAAACGACCATACAACAAAAGACACTTACAAACGACTCAAACAAAACACCTAAAGTTGCTTTCATCCATTGAAAGAAGAAAGATACAAGTGGGGTGGATTCTTGCAGATAGAAGAAGAGGTTAGAAGCCAAGACGAAACATAGGAGAAGCTCGCAAGCATTCCCAATAAGAAGAGAAGAGAGAAATGAAACATGCTCGCAAGCTTTTCCAACAAAGAAGAAAAACCTCTCAGTTTTTTATCCAAAAATCACATTATATCACATACTTTTTTTATTCCAAAATATCTACGATTTATAGACCAAAAGAGGGCAGCTAAACATCCACTTAAAGCATTAATTAAACCTATTAGATTTAGGGAAATGAAAGGCCAACAGCCACCAAACAACAGCCCCAAACCGGCTCAGGAAACAGGGAAAAAAGGCCACAGGAAAGTCAGCCAGCACAAAGAAGGAACAACCGGTACATGAAAAACAACCAGGGCCACGGGAACAGCAAAAGCCCAAGATAAACTGAGGGGACAAGGAGGAAACCGAGAAGGCAGCATGGGGAAGAGGAAAAGCCAAACTTTTTCATACATAATGAGCTGAAATTAGTAGAGAAACCTTTTTGAATTAATGAGCTAAAGTCACAACTTAAGCATTTATGAGCTTGAACCAAGTAAATCCCAACAATTAGCTCCAAATCAAAGCAAACAAGGCCCAAACCGAGAGCACCAGCAGCCCAATGATCAAAACAAATTCTCATATTGTTTTGACCCCCCTTTGCATGCATCAGATACTCCCCTACTTGAAAAACTCATCTTCTGATGAGTTGTCTTTTGATTTGATCCGAGGAGACGGTGAAAGTGCATCTAACTCTTGAATCTTTGCCTCATACTTTTTCAGGATTTCATCTCGCTCTTGCTTGAATTGTTCTTGCAGATGTTTCCTTTTCTTCAAATAATTTTCCGTACTCATATGCATCTTTATCTGTAGTTTGAATAATTCGTTCTGTATCGGATCTGTTGAATCGCCTTCTGTTGGAACCCATCTGTTCATAGGGATTTGGAATTCAGGAACACCTGGCTGATTTTCTCCCACTTCTGATTCATTGATTTTGTTGTTTTTCATTTTTTTGTCAAACACAAAAAATGCACAAAACTTAAAAGATACAACACTAGAACAACAAAAACCTAGGAAGACACAAACCTAGGCTCACACATGACACACACAACAACTGCTATG
>NW_021319552.1:397008-437559 GCF_001605985.2 Dendrobium catenatum
CAGCCCCAAACCGGCTCAGGAAACAGGGAAAAAAGGCCACAGGAAAGTCAGCCAGCACAAAGAAGGAACAACCGGTACATGAAAAACAGCCAGGGCCACGGGAACAGCAAAAGCCCAAGAGAAACTGAGGGGGCAAGGAGGAAACCGAGAAGGCAGCATGGGGAAGGGGAAAAGCCAAACTTTTTCACACATAATGAGCTGAAATTAGTAGAGAAACCTTTTTGAATTAATGAGCTAAAGTCACAACTTAAGCATTTATGAGCTAGAACCAAGTAGATCCCAACAATTAGCTCCAAATCAAAGCAAACAAGGCCCAAACCGAGAGCCCCAGCAGCCCAAGGATCAAAACAAATTCTCATATTGTTTTGACCCCCCTTTGCATGCATCAGATACTCCCCTACTTGAAAAACTCATCTCCGGATGAGTTGTCTTTTGATTTGATCCGAGGAGACGGTGAAAATGCATCTAACTCTTGAATCTTTGCCTCATACTTCTTCAGGATTTCATCTCGCTCTTGCTTGAATTGTTCTTGCAGATGCTTCCTTTTCTTCAAATAATTTTCCGTACTCATATGCATCTTTATCTGTAGTTTGAATAATTTGTTCTGTATCGGATCTGTTGAATCGCCTTCTGTTGGAACCCATCTGTTCATAGGGATTTGAAATTCAGGAACACCTGGCTGATTTTCTCCCACTTCTGATTCATTGATTTTGTTGTTTTTCATTATTTTTTTCAAACACAAAAAAAAACACAAAACTTAAAAGACACAAACCTAGGCTCACATGACACACACAACAACTGCTATGACTCACCAAGACTTACTCGCCAAACCGGGATAAGAACTTGCTCTGATACCAAATTGATATAATAAAAAATAAGCAAAAAATTAGGCCAGCCCTAATTTTTTACTAGAAAAGACATTTCCTTACTAGGATAAAGAAATTACATAAAGACACTTTTGAAATAACAAAAAAAAAAAAACAACTTTATATCATATAAAACGACCATACAACAAAAGACACTTACAAACGACTCAAACAAAACATCTAAAGTTGTATTCATCCATTGAGAGAAGAAAGATACAAGTGGGGTGGATTCTTGCTGATAGAAGAAGATGTTAGAAGCCAAGACGAAACATAGGAGAAGCTCGCAAGCATTCCCAAGAAGAAGAGAAGAGATAAATGGAACAAGCTCGCAAGCTTTTCCAACAAAGAAGAAAAACCTCTCAGGTTTTTATCCAAAAATCACATTATATCACACACTTTTTTTATTCCAAAACATATACTATTTATAGACCAAAAGAAGGCAGCTAAACAGCCCCTTAAAGCATTAATTAAACCTATTAGATTTAGGGAAAAGAAAGGCCAATAGCCACCAAACAGCAGCCCCAAACCGGCTCAGGAAACAGGGGAAAAAAGGCCACGGGAAAGCTAGCCAGCAGCCACAGAAAACCCAGCCAGCACAGAGAACGAACAGCCGGTACAGGAAAAACAGCCAGGGCCACGGGAACAACAAAAGCCCAAGAGAAACTGAGGGGGCAAGGAGGAAACCGAGAAGGCAGCATGGGGAAGGGGAAAAGCCAAACTTCTCCACACATAATGAGCTAAAATTAGTAGAGAAACCTTTTTGAATTAATGAGCTAAAGTCACAACTTAAGCATTTATGAGCTAGAACCAAGTAGATCCCAAAATTTAGCTCCAAATCAAAGCAAACAAGGCCCAAACCGAGAGCACTAGCAGCCCAAGGATCAAAACAAATTCTCATATTGTTTTAACCCCCCCTTTGCATGCATCACACTCCCTCTTTCTATAAATGAAACAGGGGCTAGTAGTTTTCCAATGAATCCAACCCCCAACTTTTTCTCCATCTCTCTTTGATGTTTTGTTTGTTCACCCCTCTTGATTATCTAATGCATTAATCAAGTGTAGTGTGACTGCTAAGCGAGCAACATAGATCATTAACAATCATTAAAACATTATAGAAATTTAATCTTTTTTTTTTTTTGGAATTTTAATGGCTTCATATAGTTTCTTTTTTGTTTGCTAATTCCATGTGGATCGTTTACACTCATCTTTTTCTCGCTATCCACCTTCCTCTTATCTCCATAAATGATGGTGTTTGTCTCTCTCCTAAAAGAAAGAATGAGAGTTATATATCCATAAGCAGGGATGCGGCTATTAGCATCTCATTTCTAAGCTCTTTCTCTTTCTCTTTATCAAGAAAGAGCGAGATATTAGTGTGATCTAGATCTAGAGATTGAGGAGATCAAAGTCCCATTTTTTTCCTTCATTTCTCTCTATTGAGAGAGGTTGAATTGAGGGGGGTATAATGTGAACTAATGGATACCATTCCTTTTATGGATCTCTTCAACTTGAGCATTATTCTAATGAACATGTGGACTAAGGGAAGGATATAGGGACCATTCATTTTGTAAGTCTCTCTAGCTGAGAAAGAGGGAGGGCTCACCTTCATTTTTGTAAATCTCTTTACCTGAGAGGGAGGTAGGGAGGGATGGGCCATTCTCTTTGCAAGTCTCCGCAGTTGAAACCATTCCTCTAATGAAAACGTGAACTATTAGCACCCTTGTTGTCATAAATTATTTAGATTTTCTTGGATTGGTCAGCTAGGGATTTGTGCTCGCTAAATAAATTTAGGCAGGCTAGATGATTTGATGTAATATTGAGCCTCTACTATTTAAACTTTTATTGATCAGTCAGCCATGTATTGGATGATTGGTTGTCATGTTCAGCGTCCGTTTGAATTGGTGCTCAACGTACCTTTGAGGGCAATGTGCACTTCGGGGTCAATGCTATTGTGGCCTGGAAAGTAGGAGCTCAGTCTTTTTGTTTTAAGTACTTGATGCCATGAGTTGAACATCTTGCAACCGAGATGCAGTCTTTTGTTTTATAAGTTTGGGAAATATTTTATGAATCCTGCAAAAAATATTTTTAAGAAAAGAAGAGAGGATATTGTATAATTTACTGTAAAGCATTGTGTTTTGCTTTGTTAGGTGATGACATATCACATGTTCTACAACAACTTATTTTATTATTTTTTTTCATTTGAGCTGTTTGATCTCAAGCTCACATGTCATCACATTTTGAGCTTGCTATTGGAATTGCATCTTGAAAAACGAGCCCATAATTTACAAAGTTAAAAAAAGAACAAAAAAGCGATTAATTAATTGGAAAGAAACGTAAAATATGTTACATAAATAATTCAGTAAAATAGAGCTGCTCACGTGACAGTTCTCACACCGTTGGATATATGGCAATTTCATAAATTTCACTGTTTAACGTGATACTTGGCTTTGTATTAGCAAAAGTTAGTAAAGTTGCATTTCGTATTTTGTTTTAGCTTTTGATGAAAATTTGTAAGTGCAATATGTTAGTTTTAGTGAATAATGCTTGAGTTAAAAAAAAAAAGAATCAGAAGCGAATTTGCAGAACATTAATTACTTGCATGAACTGGATGGTGCAATTATGTGAAGAACCACGAACTTGAAAGATAAGAGCAGCAAGTCCAGAAGATAAAATCTTGAGCCTGACTCTTCTCAATGCTATGAAATGGAATTCATTAATCAAGCAAGTAGTTGGCTTCTGTCAAAAATAAAGAATGTTTTTTAAATTCCTTACCAGCTTCCCGTTGTCATCCTTTTAGTTGATGTAATTAAGAAATAATGTGAGAGTGGGCTTGGAATAATGATTTGTTGTCTCTATTATAACCTATAGGTTATAGATTTGAGTCATGGAAACAGCCTCTCTGTTATTCAGGAATATGGTTGTTTACATCAACCCTCTATAGGCTCTGCATCAGAGGGAGCTTCACACACTGGTTGCACCTTTTTTTTTTTAATTAAGGAATTTCTACTGATCTTTGGAGTATTTGATTTTTATTAGTAATTGTACACTTTCTCAACCCCTTTCAAATGAAAAAAAAAAGAGTTAAATTTGGTCCTATACATTTATTTTTTCCATTCAGGCAAGCCTCCATATGCTTGTGTTGTCACACATGGTTTTGTATTAGATGAGAAGGGCCTAAAAATGAGCAAGTCTCTTGGTAATGTCGTTGATCCTGAAATCATCATTTCAGGAGGGAAGAACAAGGTTTGTCGGTTGTTCGCTTCAGTTTTGTTTAGCTCCAGTCTCTTGTGACTTAAGATAGTTTTTGTTCCTTGATTTTTATTTACAGGATGAGCCTAGCTATGGAGCTGACGTTCTTCGCCTTTGGGTATCTAGTGTGGATTATACTGGTGATGTCCTGATTGGTCCTCAGATACTCCGTCAGATGTCTGATGTATACAGAAAATTTCGAGGAACACTTCGATATCTTCTATCAAATCTCCATGATTGGAAAGTATGCTTATGCTGTCATATTTGTATTTCTTGCCTTGGAATTTGTTATATCTCTCTCTCTTGTTTTCCCCTGAAATTTTCTTTCATTGTTTATGCTGTTCAACATTATAGTATCAAATATTATTATTTAGGAATTTTGTTGCTTTCTTGAATAATGGTCAGTCATGTGCCATTTTCTTTTTAACACTTCAGTTATCAACTATGTAGTTGGCACATGATTGGGTTGCAATTTACATGGCACACTATGAATTCATTACAACGCTCCCTTCCTGTAAAAATACCTGGTTCACGAACACAATGGTGTGCAATTTCCTTGTCATGAATGTTTTGTATGTGTTTTGTGAAAGGCTTGTGCAGCTTGTAGATGTGAGCTTCTTCATATATGTGCTTCAATTGCCATTTCTTTGTCTTGTATCATGTACGCTATCTTATGCTTGTAATTTTGTTCTCTGCTTTACAGCCAGGAAATTCCATTTCTTATGATGCTCTCCCCAAGATTGATCAATATGCATTATACCAGCTTGAAAATATAGTAAAAATCGTCAAGGATAGTTATGATAATTATCAGTTCTACAAGATATTCCAGGTACATTTGTCTTTGAGAATTCTGCTATTCCTCTGTGCTCAAACTTTTTAAAATTGAACTGTCTTCTTCATTCTGTTGGAATAATTGAGTTTTCTCACACAAATTCCCATTTGTTGGCTATTAATGTTTCATTAATGAGAATTTTTTTCTTAGGGACTTTGTTTTTGCTGAAAAAGGAATGCAGAGTAAAAGGAATATGGTGTAAAATAAATATAGTGTACTGAAAATATTTTTAAGTTAATTGATTGAACACACTATAAATGTAGAAGTTTCCTTCTTGGTGTTTAGTTTGTAGTAAAATTAATTCAGTGTAAAACCTGGATGCAACAACTACTAGCAACGGGTGGCATTGGCACCCGGCGATGGGTTTAGGGTGTTGTTAAATTCAAAAAATTGGAGAGAGAAAATGCTTAATTTTATTACACAAAACTATTCCTATTTATAGATCTATACAAGCCGTCTTAATAAAGAAATAAATAACTACTGAATCATGCATAATTGTCTTAATATAATCCTTCTTAAATCAGCCACCCAAATATAGAAGGAGATCGACGTGATCGTGGTGAGCCTCCCACGGATTCTCATCTTGGCCGTGGGATCAAGCGTTAAGGGATGGCTAGGATTTAAAAGAGATCGACATGATCTGGATGAGTCTTCCACTGTCCCACGGATTCCCATCCTGGTCGTGGGATCAAGTGTTAAGGGACGGTCAGGATTTTAACATTCCCTCTCAAGCTGAGGAATACATATATGTCATTCCCAGATTGGTAATTAGTCACAAAAAAGTAGAGTTATCAAGTCTATTGGTGCTTCATGGATCCCTCCATTTGGTCTAAACATTGGGAAAAATTAGCTTCAAACATTGCGGTGGCAAAGAGTAGCAATGAAGGTTATATTAAGCAGGGCAACAATGAAGATTGCATTGGTTATAGATAGTATAACAACCACAAGATAAAGCCGACAATGAAGGCACGACAGTAGGAAAAAAATTTAGGGTTCTAGCAAGATTCAAGGATAGTAGCAAAAAAACATGTCTCCAGCGGCTTAGCACTTGCCACACAAATCTCCTACCGTCTGATCGAGCTAGCCTTTAGCCCAAGGCAAATTAGTCGTCCGATTCCAACTGAACATCCCTGTTTGATCGACCTGGTACATGTGGAAGTAAGGCCTCTGGTCCTTCTAGTCTGATCTAAGGAAGGAGGGTAGGTCTCACACTCTTGCTTGTCCCGAGCTTAGACCCGCACGAGAGGGAACCCTCAGCTCTTTCCAGACATACTCAAGAAGAGCTCTCTCGCTCAATCTCTTCTCGGTCTTGGACGCACGAAGGAAGCAAAGGATCAATATTCCTCATAATTCCGACAATGAAGGAGTGGTGGGAACTTGTATTCCTCATAATTCCAGCAATGAAGTCCAATGGTGGGAACTTGTATTCCTCAGAATTTCAACAATGAGGCTGGTGGTGGGAACTTGTATTCCTCAAAATTTCGACAATGAAGACTAGTGGTTTGAACATGTATTCCTCATAATTCTGGCAATGAAGGCTGGTGGTGGGAACTTGTATTCCTCATAATTTCGACAATGAAGGCCGATGGTGGGACAACAATAAAGCTAATAAATAATTCTTCCAAATCCATAAAATCGAGAGCAAACACGTGCTCAAGAGGCTCTCAGTTCTATTCAACCCATCTAGATCACATGCATAGCAACTCTTCAACTGCTCGTTCCTTGCTCGGTTCGGCTCTAGCACAAGCATGAGGGCCAGTCATCCTAGCCTAGGCACACACGCATGCAGTTCTTTCTCGCTCTCTCTCTTGATCCTCTTCTTCACTCGGTTCAGCCACTTGGTAAGCACGCACGAGAGGGTGTTCCTTCTCTAGCCGCACGCAGAAGACCGAAAGGGGAAGCCTTCTCGCTTGCTCGATTGCTCTGGATTTACACTAGTAGGAAGCAGAATGCAAGAACCAGCTCATCCTTGATCATACATAGCGGTGAGCGCAATCTCGCTCAATCAGCTCCCAGACACACACTGAATCTTTTGGCCACATGCCTCTCTCATCCTGTTTGGTTGCACGCATACGAGAGGGGTTTACGAGATGTTCGTCTCTCTTGATCGAACACAGAGACCACGGGGCTCTTGCTCAACTCTTCCAGACAAGACGCACTAGAAGTTTGCCTCTCTTAATCAAACAAAGAGACTGAGATAAAGTACTCTCCCCTCTTGGTTGGACGTACATAGGAATGAACAAGCCGGAATACGATCCCTTTCATTTCTAATGGGAAGGCTGGGCATTCGCTTCAGAAATTCCAGCAACAAAAAAACTTGGAATTCCAACCATGGCAATGAAGTCTCTGATACCATGTTAAATTCAGAGAATTTGAGAGGGAAAGACTTAATTTTATTAAACAAAACTATTCCTATTTATAGATCTATACAAGATGTCTTAATAAAGAAACAAATAACTACATAATCATGCATAATTGCCTAAATATAATCCTTCCTAAATTAGCCACCCAAATATGGAAGGAGATCGGCGTGATCCTGGTGAGCCTCCCACAGATTATCAGCTTGGCCGTTAATGCAATCAAAAATTTGGGAGAGGGCCCCAAATTTTTGATCACAAAAGAAAAAACTTTTCTAAATAATAGAAAAGACACAAAAGGGCACAAAATAGGATCAAAACAAACTTTACTTATATAAAATGAAAGACTTACAACTCTTAAAATTAAAACAACTTACAAACAAAGACTCTTACAAATGACTCAAATAAGACAACCTAAACTTGCTTTCCAAAAGAAGAGGGATACAGATGAGGTGGTCACTTGCGGAGAGACGAAAGAGGTTAGAAGCCAAGACGGAGGAGGAAAAGCTTGCAAGCTTTCCTAGAGGAGAAGGAGAATGGAACAAGCTCGCAAGCTTTTCCAGGAAGAAACCCGCAAGTTATAGCTTCCAAAAATCACATTTTCACTTGCTAAAACAGCCACAAACAACTACTATTTATAGACATGAGAGGGGAATACAAACAGCCCCAAAAACTCTTCAAATTCTTAAATTAAATGAGGGAGATGAAAAGCCAACAGTCAACTTAAGGAAACAAAGCATCAAAGCCAAGGAAAAGCAACCTAGGGAGAACCCGAAGAGGCAGCCGCAAAAGCCAAGGAGGCCCGCACGGAACCGAAACACCAAGGCATGAGAAAGGCCACCCAGCACGGAAAACCAGCAGCCAATCGTGGGAACCAAGGAGCCAAGGCACGGGAACCAAAGGGCCATCCACGGGTTTTTGCAAGCAAATGATACTCTTCCTATAACTTAAAAGATACTCAAAACATTACAAAAATTACATAAGATAAAGCAACAACACTTGCACAAAACAAAACACAACTTTAATATTATAAAAGGCCTTACAAACGACACATAAACTTGGACATAAACACCTTACAAACTTGGAAACATAAAAACACCTAAAGTTGCTTGCCAATCATTGCTTTGAGAAGAAGGATACTGGTGGAATGAAACTTGAGGAGAGACGAAAGAGATTAGAAGCCGAGACGGAAGAGAGACAAGCTCGCAAGCTTTCTCAAAGAGCAGAAGTAGTGGACAAAGCTCTCAAGCTTTTCCAAGAAAAACCTTCAGTTTTTCCATTCCAAAAATAACATTCTTCACTCTCTTAACTAAACTTAAAACATCCACAAATATCTCCTATATATAGGTATATAAGGGAAGCCAAACAACCACCTAAAACTCATTAAATACCTTAAATAAAAAGAGGGAAATGAATGGCCAACAACCACAAAACAATTCCCAAACGTTACAACAAAAACAGAGAAGGAAGTCCACGGAACCAAGCAGGGAACTGCAAAAACCGAGCAGCCCAGAACGGAACCAAGCAGAAGCAGGGAACCGCAGAACCGAACAGTCATCCACGGAACCGAGGAGCCAACCGTGAAACCAAAGGGGCAAAGGCACGGGAATTCTTCCCAGCACGGAAAACCAGCAGCCAACCGTGGGAACCAAGGAGCCAAGGCACGGGAACCAAAGGGCCATCCACGGGAACCAAGGAGCCATCCACGGGAACCAAAGGGACAACAAATGGGGGGAATGAACCTCAATTTATGAGCTAAAAAGGCTCTCTACTAGACATTAATGAGCTGATTCTAGTAGAGGACCTAGAAGCTCACCAAATTTATAATTCAAAATATTTTGACCCCCCCTTTGCCTACATCAGCTGTGGGATCAAGTGTTATGGGATGGTTGGGATTTAACAGAGATCGGCGTGATCTAGATGAGCCTCGCACGGATTCTCATCCTAGCCGTGGGATTAAGTGTCAAGGGATGACTGGGATTTTAACAGGTGGTAGTGGTAATGTTAGTCAACGATGCTTTATACAATTTCAAATACATTAAAAATGAACTAGATGTGAATTCTAAATACTAGAATTTTACTCTACATTTGATTTTCCTAGCAAATACCATAATTTTCAAAATTCATATATTTAATTTAATTTGCACTTGAATTACTTTTAACCAAATATTCCCCCTAATAACCATGATTGGCACAAAATGCTATTGCAAGATGTTTGATTTCATCATCATTAATGACTATGCTATTTGACATCACTCGTCTGCTTGATTTATTTTACCTCATGAAGTTGAATTTTTAGCATCAAATCTTGTTCACGGTTTCATTTAACTTCCATTGAAACATTCTTCAAGAACTTTTATTTTGATAGCTAATGTAGGTTTATTGCTTAGAACCAAAATGATGTGCCGACCATAAATCTCTTCTGAAGTTTCAATGCTTCATGGAGTTCAACCTCGCCATTCGTTTTTAAATTCATATCACTGAGAGATAATCATGGTGAGAAAAATCACTTTATTTGCGCTAATTGTTGTTTCAAGATGTTTGATTCTAGTATCATCCAGAATATTTGAAATTAGTTTCAAGACTCTATCAAAGTATACCCAACAATTATAGTGGGATCATTTTGCCTCATTGAGATTTTTCCTGCAAATTTCTTTCACAGGTTTCAATGAAATTGGAGAAACTTTCCTGAAGTACTTTCTTTTAGTAGCTTGTATAGGTTTGCTGCCTAGGTTCAACAATGATCTTCACGGAAGGTTCTTATCACAAAGATTCTTATCTTCAAAGCTACATTGTGGTAAAACTCACTTTGATTGAAATGTGCAATGGAATTGTATAATTTATGGAGATTGAACGAGAAAAGGGAGAGGGTGGATGGGTGCGAAGGTCATAGAATATCATTGAAATCTCAAGGCAAGTTGAATTCTCAGAGCATAAAAGAAGTGTGAATCCTCAAGTCTTTAAAGAACTGAAAATTTCATGGAACAAGTAATCAATATAGTTCATTAATTTGATTTTAATTTCATGACTCTTGACACTCTTTCCATTAGACACTTATTCAGATGACAAAGTTATCCATACTCTCATAAGGAAAAACTAAATTAATCCTAAAGAACAAATGTTGCATCTAATTATTTAGATATGACAAATAAAGACAAATTGAATGTAAAATAAAAACAAATACACATAAATAAATGACATGAGCAGGGGCTAGAAATAGTTTGATTGACCTCCATCAACGATTGTGGATTGTCTGAATTTTACTGGAAAGTTGAAGCTTTTGGAGGAAGGATCGGAGGTTCCCTATTCGTTTGTTGAGTTAGTAAAATTCATCCGCGAATAATTCTTCTTAGGGAGGAAGAAACAAATAATAAATCAATCTTAAGATCAAGATGATGATTGATGACTTGGAGTTTCATCTTATAGTAAATTCATTTGAAAGTGAGAGAAGCGGGCTGTCTACATTTGTAACAATAATAGCAAAAGATTCATGATCTAAATCGTTGTGAAACACTATTACATAGTAAGCTCTAGAAGAATGTCCTTGAAACTTTGAAGTTTCTTATGCACATTAATAAACTAATTGAACAAAAAAAAAAAAAAATTCCCATTTGGGCATATGATTCAAAATAGTTGGATTGATGAAGTAGATATAATTGTATGGTTAGTCGGGTTGGGCTAGTTCGATTGGGTTGGGATGGGTTGGATTATTTGGGGTTAATCTTGATTGTTTTCAAGCTAGGGTGTGGGGCTTGCAGGATTGGGTTGTTTTTAATTGCAATTGACTTGATAAATAATTTACTTTTCTAGTTAGAAAGAGGCCTTAGTTAGCATTCTCGATCAAACGAGCGAGCGATGATTGTTTTTGTGAAAAATAATTGATTTAGAAAAATATCTTAGGGATAAACTATTGTGAGATGTAAAAGGTTGGTTTGTGTTTTCACTTTCTACTAGGCCTTTGAAAGTTGATTACTGCTTTTTGGGTTAATTGATGATTTCAATTTGAAAGATGCGGTCAAGCTATTTGCATTTAAGGTTAGGGAGAACGTTGGATTGGAATTTTGAAATTTTTGAGGATGGAGAAATCTAATGATATGAGTTGGGTAAGTTGTGATTTTGAATGTAGAGTGAAATTTGAATGGGAGTGAGAGGGAGAGGGAGAGAGGAAGGGAGGATATCATCTCACCAAGTGTGTTGGTACCTTGCTGCATAAAATATGTAAAGACACTTACAAAAGCTGTTCTCTTTTTTATTTGCCTTTTTTTTTTATAAAATTGGCATCTGATAATCTTCCCTGAGGAGGTAATACCAGTTCTGATAGATTTTATTATTATTTTGAAGCTGCTACTATATTCATAGCATATGGGCTTTCGTTTTTGATGAATAAAAAAGCAATCCTTTCAAAATAGAGACCTTGTGACAAATTGAAATTCGTTACATGTTTGGAGTTTCTATCTGCTTATCTCTGAAAGTGGGGCAGTTGGTGGTGCTTATGTGTCATTTTTTGTTGAATTTTTCTTATTCTGTGGGTGAACTCCTTGCAGAAGTATGCTACAAGTACAGTTTAGGCCCACCTTATTTAAATTTTTTCCATTTGGTCCTTCAAGCTCTTAAAACATTTCATATAGATTGTGACCTACCTGGAAAAATATTATACGACTAGGTGTAATTTCTGAATTCTAATTATGATTATATAGATGGTTGATAAATATTTAATAGTATTGCAACCTTCAGAAAATTTATTTGTTCAATATTCAATTGTAATGGTTATCTCGATTTTTATATATTATTTTAATTTCATATTCTTTATGTTAGATACTTTTACATATTATTTCAATGCCATTTTCTTTATGTTAGATTCTTCAACGGTTTGCCATTGTCGACCTTTCAAACTTCTACTTTGATGTTGCCAAAGATCGCCTATACGTGGGGTACGTCCATACCCTATCCACTTAATGCTTTTACCATTAAGGAGGTTTTTGATATTTCAAACATTCTGCTCCTTGTCATTTTATTCATTGCTTCAAGCTTTTAGAATTCTTTATCTATTGGGGGATATCACTTTTTTAACTTCTATCACACATGGAAGGTTGGGAGTTCTCTCGATATTTCAATTTATTGATCAACTCATGAAAATTAACTATCACAAATTTGAACTATAAGGAGAGCTTATACTTGTCATTGAGCTGAGGATTTCCTTTAGCAAACTAGGACGGGCTCACCAATTATTGATATAGAATAACATGAAGTGATAATGCATTGTTTCCTTACAAATCACACATAAATTTAATCCTATTTTAGATACCTTTTTCTAGTGGAAAGCTTAGGAAATGTTTTTCTTGTCAATTAGCATTTTGAAGTTTTCTTCTTATGAGAGCCTTTTAAATGATTTCGGGCCAAAGGAGGATAAATTCTTACACAATGGAGGTTGCCATCTAATATGTTAAAAGTGAAATAGACTCGGAAGGAGAGATTGCCATCTTTTATTGGCGAGCCATGTCAACATTTTAAGGCTGAAATTAGATAACTACAATTGATATACCTAGAGTGCTTGAACATCGGTCAGAGCTTATCAAATGACTTAAATCCTTTTTTCCACCCTATTTTTATTCTACATCTCGTTATTATTAGAAATCAGCATCCCTCTATCGTAAAGAAAAAAAGGGAGCTTCTTTTGGCCTCTTAAGGAATGAAAAGAAGAATTTCCTCCAGCCTTTTGAGTGGGCATTCATATATAGAACGATAAGAAATCATATAATAATATAGAGCTGGGTATAATAGGAAAACAAATTAGATAAGTTATATGTTAAAGAAATATTAAGTATTTTGGAGTAACAGAAAAATAAGTTATGTGCTCAAATATTAGTGTAGAAGGAATGAATATGTTCTGGCACTCGATGAAGTGTTTTCTGTTTTATGTTGAAGATCATAGATACCTCATTTTTCATTATAAGTACTATTCATTGTATGGGTCCTATGGGAAACTCTTTTCAATTTTATTCTTCAAAATTACCAACCTTTTTTATTTGTTCTAACGAAGTTGATTTCTTTTAGAGGTTCAACTAGTTTTACAAGGAGAAGTTGCCAAACAGTTCTTGCAGCTCACTTGCTTTCGATCATTCAAATGATAGCTCCAATATTGCCACATCTGGCTGAAGATGCTTGGCAAAACCTTCCATTTGAACATGTAATGGATAATGGTTCTATAGCAAGATATGTTTTTGATCTGAGGTGGTCTGATCTAAATGAAAGATGGCTTTCAATGCCAGCTTCAGAAGCAGATTTCTGGGGTTCAATTCTTGAGGTAGCCAAATTTTTTGAACTTTGTCTTTCATAATTATCCTCCTTCATGATTCTGAAAGATTTGAGAATTTTCTTGGTTTGGTAGACTATAGAATGGCATTGCGCTATGCTTTGAAACCTTAATTTTTTAGTTCTTGTTTGTGATAGAAATGGTTGACTTGCATTTTCTTTTTCTTTAGCTGAAATAGAAACCCCAAAATTTAAGCACATGGGTTGAAATCAGATTCAAGAATGCAGAAGTATTTCCATGCTCTGTTTTCTGAATGCTTAATCCATTTCCAGACTTTACGATTAATGATGTTGGTAGATTTCTTTTCCTGTCCAATATTTTATTTTCCAATTGTTTGTGACAAAGGATCTACAAACCTTTCATTGTATGGTAAAGTAGTATTGCTTGGTAATTAATTCTGGGCAATTACATTGTTGAAGTTTGAATCATTTTTTACTTTGTTTTTGCCTGCTTTTCTTTCTATCCCTTTTCCCAACGACTATCTTTTTGAGTATCTTAGAAACTAAACTTAAATGTAGATTGCCTAGCATTGATTTCTAGCATTCATTGTGCCAACATTCATAGAAAGACCACTTGGAGTTTTTTGTGCAACTTATCTATAACATTGAACAACTGTCTTTCGGCTGTAGGATGTCAGATAAATTGCCTTGAAACATTTTTATTGTGGAATTATTATTCACTCCGTACTATATTTGATCAAATGATATAAAGTGTATATCACTTCTTCTATTTGAATGAATTCAAAGAGGCTATCAAATGTAGTATGAAGTATTTAGAGGTATCAGTAGTAGTTAGTAATATGCTAGCATATCCTGCGCCGTGCATATCTCTCTCTCTTAATTTCTTTTAATAATCTTTTCCAGTTGAGATCTGAGGTTAATAAAGTTCTTGAGGTTGCTCGTGGAGGGAAACTGATTGGTTCTAGCTTAGAAGCAAAGGTTTACATCTATACTTCTGACGCGGCTACTTCCTCCCAACTACAGGAAATGTGTGGGGCAATGCATGAGGCAGATTCTTTGCATCGTATATTTATAACATCACAGGTAAAATTCTTTTAAAAACCGTGGCTTCTTATCTTCCATGGAAATTTAATCTTAGACTGAAAATACATTTACTTGGAGAATGCTTTAAACATGCTGAAAATGCCATGTGGTGGGGCTATCGAGACTGGAGAGCAGCTGCTTGAGAATTAAGCTTTCTATCCAAAGATGGCCTATTCTATGGTTTCGTTTGGGGAAGGAAGTAGGGGTGTCAATTTCGGATCACCGGTCGGGTTCTGGTCGAACCTGGAACTGACCCTGCACTATTCAGCTCAACCTAAACCCTCGACCCATTTTTTTGCAAATGGGTCGGTTTTTTGGACTCGAACCCGACCCGCTTCGGATCCGGGTCAACCCGACACGACCCAAATGACCTGGGGCTGACCAAAAATAGTTGGTTTTCGGGTCAAAGAACGGGTAAATCTCCTATTTTTAGGTCAAAATGAGTCAATATCGGGCTTCTGGGTCAAAAATGGGTTAATTTCAGGTTACTGACTCAACCCGAATCCGACCCAGTTTTTGAAACGGGTCGATTTGCACCCGAACCTGACCCGTTTCGGGTCCGTGTTGACCCTAACCCGGAATATTCGGGTCGGTTTCGAGTCGGATTTTTGAGTCATGTCAAATATTGATGCCCCTAGAAGGAAGGCCTAAAGCAATGGTGTGCTTTTTCATGCTTATGAGCATTTAGTTTTTTTGTGGTGGGTGTTTCAAGGTTGGTTTGGAACAGCTGTTAAAACTTCTAATATAATCTAGGGTCCAAGATTTCAGTCATGAAAAATAATCTCTATAAATCTAGGGAAAAGACTGAATATATCAACCCCTTCCAGAGCTTGCATTGGTTGGATCTCGAATACATTTTTATTTTGTTTTTGCTTTGAATGGTTTTGATAGAAGCCAAAGCACCTATTTCAGGATGAAGCTGAGTATGTAGCAATGTGAAAAAAAGTGAATTGCAGCTTCTAGTCCGTCTTGGTTCACTCAACAAATCAAATTCATGTACAACTATCCGAAGCCATTCACAACTTCAATTGCCCTTTGAAAAATTATTTCTTTAGAATACCTTGGACAAGTGAACATGTACCTATTTTTCGAAGGAGATTAAGGCTTCGTTTGGGACAGCTTTCTTATTGCTTCTTAAAGCAGCTTCTTAATATAAAAATTAAATTTTTGTAATAGGAAGCTGCTTTAAGAAGCAGAAAGAAAGCCGTCCCAAACGAAGTCTAAGGCTTTGTTTGGGACAGTTTTTTTACTACTTCTTAAAACAGCTTTTTAGTATTCTACTAAAAAGCTGCTTTAAGAAGCAGTATAAAAGCGTCCCAAACGAAGCCTAACTCGTTTCTGAATCCTAATAGTAGTTCACTCGAAAAAACTGCCAAGGTTGTTTTTGATTATTTTCATAAGAGTTCACATTTTATTTGATATGTTCCTTCATTTTGAAGTAAACTTTTCTTACCGATGAGATGTCGCTTTGGACCCTGTAGGTTGAGGTTTTGGCTGGCCTTGATGAGATGGTTCAAACCGTCCAGTATACTGGATCCTACACCATTCAGGCAAATATTGAGGTCTGGATTGGCGTGTCTCGTGCTGATGGCATGAAATGCGAGAGGTGCTGGAACTATTCTCCTAATGTTGGTATGTTTTCTGAGCACCCTACCCTCTGTTCTCGCTGTAATGCAGTGATCGGTGACAGCCAACCACTTCAAGCTTCAGCTCAGGTTTGCTGAGATCTTTAAAAGGTTAGAAGTGCTTTGAATTCGTCAGCTTCTTTTTTCTGATCCCAATTATTTAAAGTCGGTTTTATTAGTCCCATTCTTCATGAATTCTTGTTAAGGTAAATTACTTTTATTTGATAAGATTCTAAACTTAATAAGCATGTAAAAATAAAAAAAAATGATAAGATAAATCATATTTAATGGGAGAGAAAAGCATTCATGAGCTTTTATTGTACTGTGAATGTTTTAATTGACTAAATTAGGAATTCTGAGCATTCAATTGCCTATTAATGGTTGTAATGTCAAGCTGTTGATTTTATTGTAAGGGATTTTGTTGATGACTAAATTAATAAAACATTTTGTTTTTTTTTACCTGTTTTATGATTTCATATGTTTTTGCTTCAAGTTGCATTTCAACTCCAAATAATCATATTTTTATGCATGTAACGAGTCTCAGAGTGAAATTTCTTGATTTAGAAATTTTGGTATTTAAAAAATGCTTTAGAAAGCAGTAAAAAAGCTGTCCCAAAATAAAATTTTAAATTCTATTTTTAGCGAATATAGTAGCGAAACGAGTGTCTTGGTGAGATGTCTTTTTTATACCAAAATATTTTATTTTTTCTCGAATAACCTTAAATCAAGCATAATTGCAAATTTTATGAGTCCATTTGAGAGTCCAAAATTATCCAAATTTTGTGTGCTTAATAATTGAAATAAGTACTCGATAAGAATAATTTGAAGTTAATTTTGATTTGTCTTGTATCACTCAATACTAATATCTTTTCCGTACTATATGTTAACAAAACTATGATATGATCAAGGGTGATTAATAAGAATCATTTGATGGAGTATTATAATTTTTTATGGGAATGACATGCCTCATCTATAAAAATATATTAATTGAATCGTCTTTAAATTTTGATCAATATATCTTTAATTATTATTCGAGCCTAATTTTGAAATACAAATAATCTTCAAAATATATATTTTTTTTTTTGGGAAATATCAAAATAAATTTCAATAGGTGTGAGCTATAAAGTGAGCTAAGTCTCATGCTTTCATCTTGGTTGCAAGTGGACCTATAGAGCTAAACTTCATTCCGATGGATCCATTGCTCGCTATAAAGCACGGCTCGTTGCTCTCAGAAATCAGCAAGAATACGGAATTGACTACGATGAAACTTTTAGCCTTGTTGCCAAACTTCCCACTATTCGCATTCTTCTAACTGTGACTTTACATCATGGTTGACAAATTCAACAACTTGATGTTGAAAATGCCTTTCTTCATGGAACCTTATCCGAAACTGTCTACATGTCTCAACCCAAGGGATTCGAAAACTCGTCTCATCCTAATCATGTTTGTCTCTTGATCGAGCTCAAGCCAATCTTAGCTAGACTCAACAACTAATCTCGAATATTTATCACCTCATGAAGATTCATAAATAATGGAAAATGAAGATTCATAAAAGACAACCCTATGATTTTTATTATTTTAATTATTGTTTAAAGAGGTTGTGCATCCCTATGATTACTCCTTAATAAATACAAACATATATTTATGGTTTGCCTGTCATCAAAATAAAACTTGAAAAAATCTAATAAATTTTAATTTTATGATTCCTTCATTTTTTTCTCCCCTTGGAATTAACTACAGCATATTCAGTAGAAAGCACAAAACTATTTTTTCATTGCTCCTAAATGCACATATTTCATTATTTAAATGCATGATTTGCATGAAAATATTAGTTAGAAACATTTTAGTTATACAAATTATAAATTCATTGAAAATATTAACAAAAAGTATGTGAAATTCAAAGAAAACAATAAAATTATGATATGTAGGGATTTGTCATTTATGATAATGAGTGGAACCTGATGTCTCATTTTGTGGCTAGGGTGTTCCGTCTTCCTCTTACTCTTCGCTCCGTGGCCGCCCCATGAGTAATATTTTCTCTTGAGTTCCTTTCGTTTTCTCTCCCTCGCTCATTGTGGGCTCCGAAAAATTTCATTTTGTGTGATCCCGGCCTCTCAGTGCCATCAATTTATTTTTCTTTTATTTATTTTGTGTGACGATGAAGGCGATAGAGAGTTTTAATGAGATTAGGTTTAGGGGGAATTTCAGAAGGCGGATTGGGTTTTAGATAAGATACTAACCAGAGATTTTGCCCTCATTTTGTGAGGACTTTTTTATTTGAGTTCTGGTTTCCTATAGGCGCAAGCCCCTATAGTTAATTACCCCTCCTGATAACCGGAGAGAACTTTCGATTAAGGCTAGTTATTAAAGGGGTCGAATAGGTCATAAACCTATTGTATAATAGCAATAGTTTTAGGGTTTTGAATTTGATCTTATGATTTAGATTTTGAAATTTGGATTTTAGAGTTTAACACCATAAACTTAAAACTGGTGGTGGGGGGAATGAAGACGAGCCCGATCAAGATCTTATGGTTCCGTCGTCCCGGGCTGTCATGATCCCTAGTCTACTCAGTCAGAGGAGGTAGTCGTCCCAACCTAACAGAAGACATCTTATCGGCAGCCATGGGTTGCTTCGTCCAAGAATACCTTGTAGACATGGGTTGATGTTTGTCTAAGGCGATATGTCTGAATCCACCTTAGCTCATAGAGGGATTTATGCCTATCAAATATACCCTATGATTCATAACTCAAAGGTTTGACGCCTTTAGGGAACATACGGGCTTTGACTGTGATCGTAATATAATGATGTCATTTTGCTGCAAAATCACCCGATCAGAGGGCACGTTCCACGTCCCTGTTGGCAAGAGACTATTTGAGGATGAATCATAGTTATACACCCTATATTCATTCGCTCTTTGTGAGCTGAGGTTAGTTTCAAATTTATCACCCCAGACAAACAATTGCGGGAGGTGGATGATTTTTAGTTTTAAGTTTTTAGGTGATATATTTCATTTCAAGAATTTGAATTGTTATTTGATTTAAGATTTAACCCATCCGGTTGAGATTTTCTATCAACATGGCCATCATCGGGGTGACATGAAGGTCACTTATATTTTTGTAGAATTTTGGGAGGCATTTTATATTTCAAATTGTGTCAACTCCAGTCCTTTCAAGGAGGAGAATGAAACTTGAATATTTAGCCTGCGCAGCATTCTCAAATCATTAGATTTAGGACTTATATGTAATGATTGGAGCGCATGCAGGTTATAGTATTTGACCCTGGGCAGCATTCTCGGTCATTGATGTTTGTACTTTAACATGTTGACCGGAGCACATGCAGGGATGTATTTAGTTCAATGGATCATATTTAATACATAAGGGGCATTTTAAAATATTTAAATATGATCCATTGCGCAAGTGATTTTTACTTAGAAAATAGCCAGGGATTTCATTTAAGGGCATACAAATGCCTCTGTCCGCTTGTACACATGTTGCGGATCCGGTGACATTACTTTCGATGAATTTTGCTTCAGAAAAGATGTATTTTGGCATTTCAAATAATTTTATCTTCTTTATTGTCATTTGACACAATTCCTAGAGGAGATTTGCTCAACAGATGCTACGAGATTTGTGTTCTTACTTGTGAGCAGGCTACATCATTAGTCATGAATTTCTTAGTGCTACTTGCATGCTAATTATGTGCACTATCATTCCCTTACTCCTGCTTATAAGTTAATGGTAACACAAACTAGAAGTTCCCCGCTTCTAGTCTAAGACATGCTAATTTATTTTGTATGAGCTTCTCATTTATACCTGTAGCATAATCATAGAGCACACTACAAATTCTCTTGCTTCCATTTAAAGGTAAATTTTAGTGCGTCTTATTAATTTTCCAAAGAACTTTGTCAATTGAAAATTTAATCATCTTTTGACAACTTTGGTTATATATGAAGGGATCTCAATATCATAAACCAAAGAAGATGCTCAAGAAGTCTGATTCGAACATTGAATTATGAACTTAACCGTTATTTTATTAGTTTAGCCCAATACAATGTATGTTGGATTTAGTGATTGTATGATTTAAATTTGACTTTTAAAATAGCTTTTGAATATCATTTAATCACAATCATTTTAGAAATCATTCTTCATTGTCATTTCATTTTTTTTTACATAATGTAAGGGTCTTTTAATTGTTTAAATTTTAGTTCAAGTCTTTTGTTCAATAAAGCTCAATTTCATATAATTTTAAGTCCCTTGCTTTCACTGGAAATTTCGACAACCTCCCGGCGTTCCCTCCCCGATGCCGGGAGGTAAGGAATATGCTCGACTCAACCGGAACGAATCAACGGCGAGGAGATTAGGTCTTCATATTCTCCACTTGACGACCATTATCGATGATCATTGGAAGATCACTGTTGATTGCATATTGCCGATAATTGTCGATTGAGACGATTGCTTGTTGTTGGTTGATTGTATTAATTAATTAAATAATTATAATTAAATTTAAATTTTAATTTAATAATTAATTCCAAATTAAATCAGTCCACATTTCTCTAATCTTTCAAAAATTTGGCTAAGTCTCAAATTTTTCAGAAAATTTCGTCAGCCTCCCGGTGTCCCCTCCCCGATGCCGGGAGGTAAGAGAGTGGCTCTCGACTCGGCCGGATCAAATGGACGGCGAGGAGATTTGGGAGAGCGAATCGATCCCAAAATGAGTCTTCGAATCTTCTAATATGCTCGATCTGCTGATTAAATAATTTAAATTAATTGATCAAATAATATATTTAAATCATTACTAATTTAATTATTTTTGGTTGATTGATTGTTCTCCACTTTTCTCAAAAAATTCGTATAACTCCAAAAATTTCTAAGTCTTGAATTTTTTTGAGAAAATTTCGACAGCTTCCCGGCGTCCCCTCCCCGATGCCGGGAGATAAGGGAGTGCTCGACTCGGCCGGATCAAATCGACGGCGAGGAGATTTGGGAGAGCGAATCGATCCCATTAATGGTCTTCGAAAGGTCCTTTAATGTGCGCAACCTGCTAAGTTAAGCAATTAAATTTAATTTTTTAAAAAATATTTTTGGTCCACTCAAAAATTCGGCAGCCTTCCGACGCCCCCTCCCCTCGCGGGGAGGTTGGGGAGGGCACTTGCCCTTTGGCTCGACTCGGCCGGAGCGAATCAACGACGAGGAGATTGGAAGAGTTGTGTCTGCGCTCCCTCGGCCGGATTAACTCGACGACCACGGGCTTCGGGGGACCGGATCAACCCCGGGACTTCCTTCGAGGTCGACGGAGTCAGTGTCGGGTGTCGAAGGCTTGGAGGCCGGCGGTGTTGGACGCAGAAGGTCGGGTTGGAGGAGGCTGGTCGGAGGTCGTATGCAAGATCGACGTTTAGAGTCGAAAACCAGAGCGACAGATTGCAAGGAGGCGGCGGCTATGTGCGAACGAGAGGGAGATCGGAAGAGGGCTTCGTTCTTCTGAGTTGAGTCTTCCGAAAACTTCATCTTTTTCTATCTACGTTTCTGAGAGCGTTTCTGTGTGCGTGAGAGAGAACCGAATGAGAGGAAGCCAGTGTTTTGTCGTGAGGAGTGATTTCTGCCGAGAGGAGTGCGATCGTGGGCGGTTATGGGATCAATCATGGCTGAGGTGGAATGAGAAGTTAAGTGCCGTGGGTTCTGTGGTTTCAGTTAGAGCCACGGGGTTAATGGCTTGGTTTGAATGGAGGTTTTGGGTTTGGCCGAAAGTTATATAGGTCAATACTCATTATCCTGGTGGTTATGGCTGTTAATCGATTTATTGACCCGATTTTCTGAACGGAAACGGAAAGGCCTAAACGCACTCTTTCCGGGAGGCTCTGGTTGGGTCTTCTTCGCTGCCAGAATTTTTTGATCTCAAAATCAGCTTTGCAATGACCTTCATTCTATTTGGATTTCTGATGTTGAGATGTTGGCCTTGGCTGCTCCGTTTGAATTTGCATTGGTTGGGAAGTTTACTAGTCGGCGTCCATCGCTTGAATCGATTCATAAATTTTTTTCCATCTTAAGTTAAATGGTGAATTTTCTGTTACTGTGCTTAACTCTAAGAACATTTTGATTAATCTTATGAACGACCTAGACTGCTGTAGGGTTTTTTTGTCATCGCTCTTATTTCGTGAATAATTGCTATATGAAGTTGTTTAAGTGGTCACCTCTATTTGACATTATTATTGAGTCCCTTGCAATTCCTGTATGGGTCTCTTTCCCTAATTTGTGTCCGCACCTCTTCTCCCCTCGTGTGCTTCATGGTCTTGGCTCTCTGTTTGGTCGTCCGTTGCGTATTGATAATGCCACTTCTTTTGGGTCTAGGCCCTCGGTTGCCGGCATTCTTGTCCAGTTAGACATTACTGAGCAGTTTTCGGACCAAGTGTGGCTTGGTTCTGAGAAGTTTTATTATATCCAACAAGTGGAGATGGAAGAGTTTCCCTTTTATTGTTCTCTTTGCAAAGCATTGGGTCATTCTAATGTTGGTTGCCTAATTCTACATCCTCATTTAGCTATTAAGCCTGCTAATCCTACGGTCTCTGTTGATGTTCTTACCTAGCAGCCTTTAATTGTTTTTTAGGGTAATTTTACTGTTCCCGAGGTTAATTTACAAGTTAATTTTACTTCGGTTTGTGAGGCTTCTTTGCCTGAAGGGCCTGTTGCCCTATCTCATGGTCCTGAGGTTAATTTACACGTTAATGGTCCTCCGATTTTTGTTGCATTTTTGCATGCTGGGCTTGTTGCCCTGTCTCATGCGGTAGGTGTTCCTATGAATCATATTGTTGCTTTTAACTTAGTTTGTTTGGGTGATACTAATGACGTGACGGGTAATGCTTTACTTCTCGATCCTTCACCTAGGAGTGTTGCTACTCCCTTGCGAGTGCAAAATTTGATGGAGGAGAATATTGTTGCCTGTGAGGTTAATAGGGTAGTTGAGCAGGAATTATCCAGTGTTTTGGCTCATACTGTTTCTCATTTAAACTCTCATGATTTGGCTTTAATTGTAACGCTTGTGGGTCAGAATTGTTCTATGGTTGATTGCGTAGTGGAACCATTGGTTTGTACCTTGGTGACACCTCCTTTACAATTGGCTGGCCATCTTGTTGAGGCCCTGTGAATTTAATTTCTTCTCATGCTTTGATTTCCCATGTGGATGCCAGCTCGGGAGTTAGGATGCAAATAGATTGGCTCGACCATTCTTCCCTTTCCTCTTCTGAGTTTGAAGAAAGGGAATATTTTGATTAACAAGATATTGTGCGTGATGATAATGTTTGGGCTGGTAAACGTAGAAAGTGGAAATCCAAAAAATAATGTTGTTTTGGTTTCCCTCTATTGGTCTCTTTTATGCTACTGCCTTTTTAGTTTTCAATCAGTTTTATTTGGGCGATGATGTGGCTCGGGCTCACCACTCTGTATCCGTGGTTCGTTGGCAACCATTTGGGGTGTTTATTTGGTTCTCTTCAGTGCTGGCGATTTTTTGGCTCTTTCGTGGTATTTATACGGCTATATTTCGTTCAAATTTTATAAATAAATAAATAAATAAATAGGTGCTGCTTAATTTAGTTAAACTCTTAAAGTTCAAAATTATATATATATATATATATATATATATATTATAGGCTATTTATGTTTTTATTAAATAAATTTTTTTTATTTTTTTTACGATAATGGTGATCGTTCGTGATTTTTTTTTTAATTTAACAAGAAATTTTATTCCATAAAAAGGAAGATATAGTCATTCAACGAAACATGAGCAAACAACGGCTAAAGAAAAAAATACACAATGGAGCAACCGACTAGAAAAATAAAAGGGGAATCATCGAAGCGGGCTCAAGTAGTGGTGAAATACTGCGACCACTCAAACAATAGACAAGGGGCCTCCAATGGGCAAGCAACAAGCCAGCAAAATCAAATCCTACACAAAGACTAGTAAGAAGCCACTAGTAATGGATGCCAACAAGCCATACGAACAGATAGTACGGCCTCATCATTGCCCATATTAAAAATCTCAACCACACCAAACAATCTAATGAAAAATAGGTGCAAATTCAAAACCAAAGAGCCAGACAAATCATTTGTGATGGTTGGCAGTATTACGGAGAGTGATGAGTACAACCACTTATGACGGTGGTTGCAGGTTAGGCCCGTGGTAGTTAAAAGACAATGATAGTAGTTGTTATGGCAGCTGCATTAGCTATGGTGATGATAATGGTGTCAGTGGCCAGTGGGTGACGATAAAGATAGTTGCGTTAGTGATTACTTGAGGTGGGGTGGCTATTGATGATGATGGTTATTATTTTTAAAAAGTTTTAAAACATCTAAAATATAATATTTTTTAAAAATAATTTAATTTATTTTTAAAAATTAATATAAAATTAATTAAAACAAATTCATTAAACAAACACTTTTTTTTAAAACAATAGTAAAAAAATTAAAACTGTCAGACATCACCCTATTTAATAAAGAACTAAAAAGTTATTTTCAATGTCTCTTAAATACGCAAGTAACTTCAAATGCGTCTATAATATGCGACAATTTTGCACAATCAGAGCGCTCGTTCAATTTCTTTGCCTTCTTTCCTCTCTTGCTTTTCAATCATGGCTGCCTCTTTGTCTTCTTCTGTCACCCACATCTCCGCCTATGCTGCCATTGACGCTGTCATTAAAGAAGAGATCCCGGTCATCGACATGTCCATCTTAAGAAACGCGACACCCAATCAACGACCACAACTCATTCAGGAAATTGGACAGGCCTGTAAAGAGTGGGGATGCTTCTCGGTAGGTGACTGCTCGAACAATTTTTTTTTTTTCACTTGCTTTAATTGTCTAACTGAAATCTTTATTTTTTGTGCTATTGTAATGAATCAGTTGCAATTAACTTCAAGCAGTTAATTATTAAGTAGGTGGGCGAGGTTGGTTAATTAGAGTGCTAGTAGCTCATCTTAGTCTATTTGTTGAGAGCTTTGACTTTTGATATAGTGGATTAGTGAAAAAATTGATCTGCTAGAAGAAACACTAAAAATAAAAGAGAACTAACACAAGCTTAAAGTTAGAAAAGAATATAATATTCTTCCTCCCCCTTCTTCCTACAACCTTCTATATATGCTATAACTTTGTTTGGGACGATTTTTTATTGCTTCTTAAAACAGAGTTTTAATACAAAATTTTTAATTTTTGTAAAAAATTTTGTACTAAAACTCTATTTAAAAAAGCAGTTAAAAAGTCGTCCCAAAGGAAGCCAATATCAAAAGTGATTTCTAGAACTTTCTAGAAAAATATGTAAGAAACGAGATAAAATATTCCTAAGGAAAACTTAAGTTAAGATGTTCTACATCAACTAATAATTAAGAGGTCTTGCGCTTGAAGTTTGTCTATGTGATATGTATATGAATTTTTTTAATTGGCTCAAAAAAATATAAAAAAAGGAGTGCTAATGAATTAAGTTAATGTTTTTTTTTTGGGAAATTAATTAAGTTAATGTTGCAGCTTATAAATCATGGCGTGCCTGAGAGCTTACGAACGTTAATGATGGAAGCATTTACTGAATTCTTTGATTTGTCGGAAGAGGAGAGAAGAGAGTATTTGGGTAAGAGGATATTAGACCCAATCAGGCATGAGATGGGCATTTCAACAACGGCGGAGGGGGAGAAATATTCGAGAGATTTTGTCAGGATTTTCGTCCACCCGGCCATGCACTCCCCATCAAAACCTCTACATTTCAGGTATTTTCTGGCTTTTAAATTAGATAAAAATTATATTATAATATTACCACTAAAATTTGATAAGAATGAATGTAAAGTTTTTAGATTTATTTTATGATATATATAATATATACATACGTAGTATATATTGCACTAATATTAAAATAAATAAATAAATTTAAAATCCATTCATCTTGATAACATTTTAGTAATATTTTTATATAAATTCTTCCTATTAAATTACTTCTTCTTGTTCTTTATGTATAAGAAAGCATATTTTGTGAAGTATTTATTATCTCTTATTTGTCTTATTTAACAAAATTGTCTATTATGCTCAACTATATATGCAAAATCATTCATAAAACCATTTCTTCTAATATTAGAATATTCTAATAAAAAAATTATTCTAGTTGAGTCCCAATACTATTTAATTTATTTTGAAATTAATATAATCTATGAATAATTAGTGAAAATTATATTACATTCATATCAAAATAAATAAATATATTTGAAATTCATTCTCATATAAAAATTTGATCAAAATATTCTAATAACTTTTTATTTTATTTTTGCTTGAATCTAGAAAAAGTTGTAAAATCATAGTTTAGCTTCTGACTGCCTATTTATCCGGTTAATCTTTCTTTATCGGGAATAAATTATTTTGTAGATAATATATTCTTCTAAAGGGTAAAACCATTTTGTCTGTGGGATGAATAACATTAATGCCTGATATTAAAATTTATGTGACAAAATATTATTGATATACACCTAATGCAACGGGCATCTACAACGGCCTACAATGGTTTTAAAAAGAAATTAATGACGGTTCTAATTGCTGGTATAACTCAAATATAGTATTGTGATAGTCATATTTTTTAATAGTACAAGCAAATTAGCATTCACTTTCATAAATAAATGTAAAAAAGAAATTCATCAGTATAAATATTCTTTGACACATAATGAACACCATGAACGAAGGAGTGTAATTACATATCTTTAATTCCAATATTAGAGCAATATTAGAAGAATATGCAAGACAAACTAGAGAGATCGCCAACGACCTATTGACCGCCATTGGAGAAAGCTTAGGGCTCGATGAAAGTTACATGGAGAAGGCCTTAGATCTTGCAAATGGCCATCAAATTCTGGTTGGAAATCGCTACCCTCCAAGCCCCCAAGCACATCAACTAGCTTTGGGTCTATCTGCTCATTCGGATACTCCTCTACTCTCAGTTGTCATGCAAAACGGCAGCATTCACGGCCTCCAAGTAATGCACAATGGACGGTGGATCCCTGTCCAGCTCATCCCCGGCTCATTCTTCATCCATACAGGAGATCTCTTGGAGGTACGCATATATTCCACGTTATATATACAAATGAAATTACCCGAGTTCGATTCCCTTGAGCAGCAGTCGCTCGCCGGCAGCAGGTACAGTGGCGTGGGTGGCTTGGTTGGTCGGCCGGGGTTTACGGACCGCCCAGCGCTCGGCGAAGCCGGGCGTGGCAGCGGACCTTTCCTCGTCACTAAAATAAATAAATAAATAATATTTCGATGCATCTTGCAACAGATAGTAAGCAATGGGAAGTACAAAAGTTTGCTGCATAGGGTTATGCTGGATGAGAGGAGCACGAGAATCTCTGTTGTGACTGCAATGGGGCCGCCGGTGGAAAATATTGTAGCTCCTGCGCCTAAGTTGGTTGAAATTGTCAGCAAAAACTCGGTTTTTCCCAGCATCAAATACGTGGACTATGTTGAACTCGTCAAATACAATCCATTTGGGAAATCGGTTCTCGATCTCCTTAGGATATGAACATGCAGCTATTGTAACAAAAATATTGGAGGACTTCTAATATAAGATATGTAAGAATTATAATGCGAGGTTGTTGAATTTTCTAAATTTTCACTTATAATGTCAATTTCAAGCTTGAATGAAAAAGTATGGTATTTTTCAGATTAGAAATTTGTGATTCTGCAGATAAATAATTCTGCCACCGCCATTGTTTTAGTGAGATGTATTGTTTGGTAGCACGTGTTTTAAAATGACGGGTTCTCTTGAACTATTTTAGAAAAATAAAATAACAGTGTCAGGATATTCAGCTAATTTAAATTATGAGATTAGTGCTACATCTAAATAATTTAATTTGCATTAATTTATAATTTATATCCAAATATCCTAATATCATTTTTATTTTTTTAGAAATTAAGTTATATTTAATCCACGCATAATAAAATCATCATATTATAAAATCAAAGTTTGTTTCATTTTATCATAACATAATAATTGTTGCGTTCTGGAATATTCGTGGTAATAGAAAAATATAAACTTTAGCATCCTAGCTTTGTACAAAGATCCAACACACAAACAAATGAAAGAAAAAGGTGTAGTGTTCATAAGAGACACCAAATTTTTTACATGAAAACGTACCTCTGAAAAGGGGGAAAAATCGCGGGGCTTTGTCCAGTTTAAATGAATCCACTTGTGTTTGCAATTGATTACAAATGAGGCTCTTCCTTGGGGGGGAGGCCTTGGCTTGATGTAGTAAATATACATCATATATAGTGCATTACATGATGGGGGTTGAGAGAATCAGTGTTGACATGTTCGTTTGGTCAGCGGGATTATAGTCATCAAGCGATGTATATGGCTGAAGGACCGTAGACGGACCACGGTGGTCAGAAAGACTATAGTCGGGTAATGGTAGTAGGAAAGATTGTAGCTGGGCGAGGGTGGTAGGAAGGACCATAGTTGGCAGGCGACGAAGGTCGTAAAGATCATTGTCGGGTGAGGTTGGTCGAAAGAACCATAGTTGGCATATAACGAAGGTCGAAATGACCGTAGTCAAGTGACGGTGGTCGGAAGGACGATAGTCGGGTAACGGTGGTCAGAATGGCCGTGATCAACGGGCAACGGACGTCCGAAAGACCATAGTCAGGTGACAGTGGATGAAATGATCTTAGTCAGGCAACAAAGGTAAAAAAGATTGTAGTCGGCGAGCAACAAAGGTCGGAAAGATCTTTGTCGAGCGATGGTGGCCAAAAAAATCGTAGTTGGGCGACAGAGGTCGGAAAGACCTTAGTTTGGAGATGGTGGTTGGAGAGACTATAGTTGGCGAGTAACGGTGGTCGGAAGAACCGTAGTCTTGCGACGATTGGTGGCCAAGAGAAAATCCAGAGACAATTGGTGGTCGGGCGTAAGTCTGACAATAGTTGGTAGTCAGGTGGAAGTTTGACCAAAATCCGATGACGGTTCGTGGTCGGGCGTTAGTCGAGGAGAAGCTGGGTGGCAAGAGAGATATTAGATTTGTCTTCCTTCTTCTTCTTCTCCTTCCTTTCTGTCCTTGCTAGGTCCATTTTCATTGAAAAATGAATGGTCTATTTATAATTTTCTAGGAATGACGACATGACCAGTAAATATGGAGAAAATCAAGGGCATGTTGAAAGTATTTTGAATGAACGGCCGCTATCGACTCCCTTCATTATAGACCATTTATCGAGTATTTAAGTGTCTTAATGATGTTAGAATTCAACGATCTTAGGCTCGTTGGATTTGTCTCTTCGAGCCGCTCGATTCGACTATAAGCATGTCATGTTTCAAAATTATTTTGTCATCTAATTTATGATTTGAGCCTTCCAAATGCTTCGGGTCCTTGATTTGAACTCATTTGGGCTCGGATTGGGCTGAATTAGGCGTCATTTGGTACGTCTATTCTAGACATTCAGTTCGACTATAAGTTTACTGAAATTGGAGTTCATATGACACTAGATTTAATTTCGAAAGTTTCTAATGCGTTTTTATCTTGAGATTCGTGCTAGTCAAGATAATTTTTTGATGATATATCAATAATCAACTAGAAATTAAGCAGTAAGTACGTACCTCAAAGATGTCTCCTACGTTAACAAAGAAAGAGCTTGGAGTAGGTCCAACAACGACCCATCTGTCTCCTGCCAAAAGTTTGAACTTTCTAGCACTGCTTGGGCTCAACGTTTGCACTGCGTCGCTTGTTATCAATTTACTTTTCCCCAAAGCTTTCTTATTTTATAATGTAGCTTGAATTAAGTCAATTGGTGATTTGCTTCTAGTAGTTTTTGTTTGAATTAGCCTCAAGTTATCATTTCATCAAGTTGGATTAAGTATTCGAATAACCCAAACTGTGTTTGGATGAGGCACGAGCAAATGAGAAACAATCTTGTTCTCTATTTATATATGATGAGAGTATGATGCATTGCTTCTATTAATTTGGCTCTAATCTTCTATTAGGTATTTTAATCGCTTAATCTCTCAAGCATTAATGTTATGTTCATTGTGCATTAAACATGGATTGATTTACACATAAGGTATAAACTTCTCTCCAGTGATGCAAACTTAATTACTACTAAAATATGAATTAGTCGTTGGTAACTTTTAGATATTAAATTAGCAGTGAGCATGGGTTCAAATGTTCAATACTTAGGAGCTGTTTAGTTTATTACATTTAGAGTGTAGAGTAATCAAAATGTAGAGGTTTTGATAATTTGGATGTTTAGTTGAATGAAAAACAAATTCAATGAAAGGTAAAATAAATACAGTGTATTCCATTCTAATTCATTTTTGGTGTATTTGGAATTCCTCCAATTTGGGCGATTTCCAAATACACCGCAAACTCAAGGGCATTATCACCCCTCGTTGACCTGAATTGACATCGTTGTGCAAGTGCAACACATGAAGAGCGGCAACAGTTTCTTTTGCAAGAGAAAGATGAGAAGGGATCAGACTGAATAGGCAGGCCTAATGCCAACTCTGTTTGTAGACACGGTAGATAAAAAAATTAGCTTTATATTGTATAATTAAATATTATTAACTAAAAATTTAATATTACTACCTAAAAATTTAATATTGTTCATAGTATTAAAAATTAATTAAAAAATATGTGGTTTCGTTTGGGGCAGCTTTTTATTATTTTTTAAAGCATTTTTTTAGAACAAAAATTATATTTTAAGAAGCATGAAGAAAGCGGTTCCAAACGAAGCCTTAATTATGACTTGTTGTTATTTTATGTTTTTGATTGAAGCCCATATTCTAGAATAATCTATTATAGAAGATGCTAGAAACCTATTATAATGTAATTGTTAGAAAGGCCTAAAATAACATTTAATGTCAAAAGAAAATTAAATGTAATTGTTAGAAGCCTTAATTATGGTGATGCCTTTTGTATCAAGAAAAAAGTGAGTAATAAAATTTGTAGGATCTTTCGTCCTAGAGCATATTGTATTGATGATTGGGAGAGAAGAAGCCATAAAGATCATTCACTTTATTCTCTCTCGTGATCTAGAGTACTTTGATATATTAGAGTATAACCATCATACGATTATAATATATATAATACTAATAATTTGTATAAAAAAATATAAAAAAACAAACACGGTGGCGTTGCACATAAAAAAAATTAAGATCATATTCAATAATACAATCTAATTATTCGACACAATCAAATTTCACAAAAACTAACCTTCTCTATACTTGGATGATTTAAAAACAGGGGATATTCTTACATATATATTTTTTTTTATTTGCATCACATGAGCCGATAATTTGGTTTTGTTGCTTCTTGGATACTTTTATAAGAAATTCCTTTATTATACAAATTATGCAACCCAATTGTCCCAGGGATGCTGATATTCCATGTTAAGATTCCTAAAAAAATAGACAAATAAATCATAAAGATATAGCAACCAGTTCAGAGCAAACAGTAGAAAAACTTATCATAATCAAATGTTTTATTTTGATATTTTTTAGGATAATTTTTTTACTATTTTATAAAATTATTTTTTAGAACAAAAATTTCATGAAATTTAAATTTTTGCTCCAAAAATCTGCTTTATAAAATAATAAACAAATTGTCTCAAATGAAACTTTATTTTAATAAACTATTTATTTAAATTTGCAAGCTTTGGTTTGTTGTCGCTACATAACATATGAGCATCTTATTAGATGGGAATCGCATCTTTTCTCTTGGAGGAAGCAGGTGGATCTTAATCCATTATCCTCTCTAGATAATAGAAGAGATCTAAATTTGTAGGGTCAGCATAGAAAGATAAATCCACACTAACGTAAATTACTTTGTTAAGCTCTCGCTATCTCAAACCATACTATGCTCGAATGTTAATAAATAAGTCGAACAAGTGGTGGAGAAGATTAATGAACAGATTAATACGAACATGAGGTTCAGAAATATCAAATTGTATTCGTTTGTTGATGGCAGTATCTATTACGAATAATGTAAGAGGGGAGGAAAAAGATAAGATGCCATTGATGAACTATTAAACTAGTTCTGTAACAGTGAAGTACACGACAGAAAGGGGTGCGCAGAAGAAGAGGTGACCGTGACTAAGGAGATGAAGATAGTCCTCAATTTTAATATGTTTTATATCTAACAGTATTGTTCCATGTCGATGAGTGTATCAGTCTAAGAGATTGGTTGATCAAAAGGCCTGTTGCCTGTTGGGAACAAAGCTGCCACCGCCCCCGCCCCACACACACACTTCACAAAACGGAAATTAACACTATGATTTAACATGAAAAACTTTAAAATTAGAAATAAAAAAAATCATGAAGACATGTCACACTAAAACTTTTACTTTATAAATTTGTAGAAATTATACAAGTCTCTTGCTCTCTCACTCTCTCCTTAGCTCACTTCACTTCATTTCGTTTTATCTCAGAACTAACAAAGAGATACACTTCTACAATATTATGATTTGCGGTAGATTTGTGATGGGCATTACGACGGAAAATCTATGACTAAAGCAATGTATGTGTGTCGATATTATTCTTGTTGATAAGACTAAAGAGGGAGTTAAAGGTAAACTTGAATTATGAAGGCCAATCTTAGAGTCTAAACATTTTCATTTTAGTATATCTAAATCGAATACATGGATTGTAATTTTAATAGTAATAGATCTAGTGGGATGTTTGTGACTTTAAGTGATCAAGTCATTAATAAGAGTATATCTTTTAGATATATTGGGTCTATTGTTCGAAGTGCTGGTGAAATAGATGAGGATATTATTAGTAGAATTCAAATTGGATGGTTGAAGTGGAGGAATGCATTGGGTTTATTGTGCACTAGCCAGGTTATCAAAGTCTTCTTTGCTAACTATCCAGGTGAGGGGTAAGCAAGATTGGCTTGTAGTCATCAAGACTAAACAAGGGGGTCATTGAGAATACTGCATCAATACCAGTAACACATCAAGAAGAGTGCATGTCGAACTTTATAGAGCTTGCTAATGATGTAGATGATCAACTTGCAGCTAATAAGATCAAGTTGCTGTTAAATGAGGTAGACTTGGACATTGAGGAGAATATTGAAGATTTTAGTAGTGAGGATTTGGCCTCACCAGATTAAACTGAATCATCTAGTGATTAATAGTTATGAGGTAAAGTGAATTAACTTGTATTTTCTTTACATATTAGTATACACATACAATAGTTTCTATACATTAGTTCCTTTTACATATCACTATTGATACAATAGTTCCTTTTTATATGTTAGTATATATATATAATATTTCCTTTTTTATATGTTAGTATGGATACATTAGTTCTTTTTTTACTTGGACAGTAGTTTTTTTTTGGCATATTAGTATAGCAGTAGTTACTATTTATTTTATGCATTTAATTTACTTATTTCCTACTTTTTTTATAAATATACAAATTGTAGCTAGTTGGTTCTTCTATTTTTTTTGTAGATGTCTTCTCGAGGAGATGAGACCCATAGGGGGTCCTTCTCAAATAATTTTAGGTGCATGTACAGAAAGGGGTGCGCAGAAGAAGAGGTGACCGTGACTAAGGAGATGAAGATAGTCCTCAATTTTAATATGTTTTATATCTATATATATTTGCGAAATAACAATTTTCAACTAAATATTTTGTACATGTTTCATCCATGAAGCATCACACACAATATCTGGAATATCATATGGAGCAGGTTTGATGCTCTATATATCTCTTAGAAGAAAATCTCTAAGGAAGTACGTGACATGTCTTTCATGGAGTTTGAGGTTAATAAGCCACAATATTATTAACTGCTATCCATTTTCTATTAAGCTAAAAAAAAGAATAGTTGTTCCTAATTTATTGTGTGTAGAGATTTCTATTGGTTGCCTCAACATAATACTCGTATCTTAACAAACTTTGAGAAATGAGGAGCGACTTGCATGCAAGACATTTACTCACATCAGAAGGACAAGGGAGCGTCTACTTTGGATCGACAAGGATGTGTGGGATGAGCTCAAGAGTGCTTGGAGTAACCCAAACTATATAGTGAGGAATCAGCAAAACATGTAGAATATAGCTTCTGACGTCGAAGGCCTAGTAAACTCCCTATATATTAGGGGTTCATTTCCACACACTAAGCATAAATAATGATTGATAAGAACTTTAAAAACTTTTAATAAATTTTTTGTATATACATTTTAATATAAGTATATTGTAGAAGGAGATGCTTTATAGAGAATCCACTATAGTTGAGTTACACTGTCACACTCATAGACGTAAGCAGGATCAGTAGTGGGTAAATGAGCGAGCCAGGAGAGCATATGTAAGTATATAAGAATATTATACTTACATAAATGTTGTAAAAAATGATTATACAATGTTTAATTTTATACTATATTTTGTTAATTTGTATGATGAGTCTGCACGATTTTTAGAGAGCTAAGTGGTAGCTAGAGAAAGATCATGTACGGATTTTGTTGATGTTTTTAATTACCGTTCTTGGACACAGGTGATAGGTGGAATGCAAAAGGGGAGAATTTATGGATTAGGCTTATAGGCGTCCACATATGATGGACAATCCTTTTCTGCCACAAGCCACTTTGCAAGCAACTAGGAGAGTTTAGTTAGCCAATAGGTGGCTAAATTAGCAGCAGAGTTAGAAAATGTATGAAAACTCAAGTGGACATGAACACACAAATATTGGAGGATCTTAGAAGATTGAGTGAGCAAATTAGCAGATCTCAATCGGCATCTGATCTATCGGTAGAGCAGGAAAACGAGCTTACAGGTTCCGATCAGATTATCGCCTGAGATAGCTTTTGATACATTTGATGAATATTTTATATTGCAACTGCAACACTGTTATAACTTTTGTTGAATTTTATTGAATATGTTTGTTTGTTCATTAATTTGTGCAATTTTCATAGTACTCTTTTATTTGCTTTGCATAACTTTTTTTATAACTGTTTGGATTGTAAATATTGGAAAGCCCAAATAATGGTTGTATGAGCTTTTTTTTTTTGTCCTACAGGTTTACGATGAATTTAAGACAAAAAATGTGTTGCAAATGTTGATACGACATTTGTGACGGACATATCCATCACAAATTGCATCAGATTATCCCTCGCAAATCTGTCGCAATTTGTGACGAAATCTACGGCGGACCACGAAAATGAAGCCGTCATTTTATTCCGCTAGCCGATCACGGTCCTTCCGATCTCCTTCAATAGACAACAATCTTTATGACTACTATCGCCTGCTGACTACGGTCCTTCTGACCTCCATAGTCAGATTATGGTCCTTCCAACCTTCGTCGCCAGACAACGGTCTTTTATAGTCACCATCGCTCACCAACTACTGTCCCTCCTACCACCATCACTAGAATAAGGTCTTTTGTGACCTTCGTCGACCGCTGACTATAGTTTTACCGACCAAACAGATGTATCAATAATGATTCTTTCAAGACCCATCATGTAACACACTCTATATGATGTATATTTGTTACATCAAGTTAAGGCATTCCCGCACAGAAGGGCCTCATTTGTACTCAAACTATAAATAATAGTGGATTCATTCAAACTAGGCCAGGAACCGTGGGTTTTCTCCTTTTCAGGGTTTTCCACATAAAAATCTTGGTGTCTCTTATGAATGCTACACCATCTCTTTCTTCTGTTTGAGTGCTGGATCTTCGTACAAAACTAAGACGTTAAACTTTATATTTCTCTACCACCGCGAATATTCCTGCAGGACACAATATTTATAAAGTTCATTTAAGAAGAAAACTGTTATATCAATTTCTAAAAATTTGTGAGCTTAGCTCTACCAACTTATTTCCAAAGTCATAATATTTAATTATGAATTTAGTAAGTCATAAGAATTTATAGATGCCCTAAAAGAATTTATAGATGCCCTAATACAATGATTTTCTGAAGATCAATTGTTAGGATTTATTAGCATCTAATGAACCTTTGTTGATAATTTTTAGAGATTTGAAATGCTCAAGTCATTTTAGGGTTTTTTTCAAGCTTTCTCTCTCTCTCTCCCTAATATAAAAAATTTCTTAAGATTTGAATAAATTTTCACTTAAGATTTTTATAAATTATAGAAGTTTTGAATCTCAATTTAGGTATCGTAAAATATGTACATTATAAATAATCAAGTAATTTTATGTTAATTTTTTAAGTGACGTAGCTCATTTAGCATAACTCATTACCTTTAATAATTTTATCACTTATTTAAGGAGTGAGCAAATGTTAAGAAACCATGAAAACTCTAAAAATCACTAGATTAGCGGTTCTTAGATATTTCAAGATAAGTTTCACACTTCGGGTTAAGATCGCAAGTCCTTTGGATATTTTATGACTCACTAACCTAATTTTTTAAGGATTAAATTTAAAAAAAAATTATATTAAAACTTTCTAAAAATCAGATAATATATTAATGATATTAACGTGTATTTGAATTAACTCTTTATAAGAAAATGCAATGTTAATTACATCCGATTATAGGGCAGTATCACATCATCAAGCCTTGAGATCTTATGATTGCAAATTTCATCCTAAGATAAACTGTATTCAGCTTTTTAATCCTTTGATAAATTGAATAGGATGGCATAGTTTATCCTAAGATAAACTGTGTTAAGTCTTTTGATCGGCTTATAATTTGAATCCCTATAGATCGATATGGAATTTAGAACTCTAGGATGGATCATTCAAATCCATAAAATTTTCTATAATATATCATCTCATACACATAAGATTTATGACTTCAGAAGGAGCTATATACATTCCTCATATTTCATATAATATAACACTTTAGACTCTTCAATTTAATATCACACCCTAAGTGAGGTGTTGGGAAAAATTCACTACAAGAGATGATGCCATGGAGATAATAATATCAGTATCTTATGTGAGAATAAATCCGCCTAAAAAGATATATAGCAATACCTTTCTAGATTAGGGGTGTCAATATGTGACCCGATCAGAAAAATCCGACCCAAAAATTTCGGATTATGATCAACCTGTTTGTCAAACAAGTCAGGTTTAGGTTCAATAAACTAACACATTTCAAAAATCGGCTCAGGTTCGGGTTGACCCGGAAACTCGACAATGACCCGAGCTGATCCGAAAATTATTGTCGTACACAAAATCAGAAATCCCAATTCAATTCATGCCTGCACTCGTGACTTGTGATTCAACATGGCATGAAGGCCTCATCGTCCTCCTCTCCCGTGGCGCTTCGCCGACCTCAATCCCCTGGCCCCACTATCCCGCCGACAACATTCCTTCATAGGCTAAACCCTAGGCTACTAGACAACAGCTCGACATGCCGTCCCGCACTCCCGTCGTTTGGCCGACGACATTCTCCTATTCATTAGCTTCGACGAGACTATGACATTCCTGTATGTCCAGTCCTGTGGCTTCGACCGGAGTCACGAGACGAGTCGCCTTCCTCCCGTTCGTGCCCTTCTTTGGCCATAACCAGCTTCGTGTCGGGTCGGGTCAACCCGGAAACCCGATAGGTCGGGTCCGGGTTGAATTTTATGACCCATTTGTAAATACGTGTTGGGTTCAGGTCATATCAAATAGCATCAGGTTAGTTTCGGGTTCAACCCAAACCCGACCTACATCTCAATTTTGACACCTCTAATCTATATGCTATCTAGAATTGCATGAATTCAGCTCAAATATCTTATTTAGCTAGCCATATTAGTTAGCATATTGCTTAGCCCATTAGACATTATTAGAGCTCCATATGAGCCTGAAAAAGAAAATCTGAGTATTTTCAATTAGTACAACAAAGGTAAAAAAAGATTTCTAGTATTTTCAAACGGAACTCTTTTATAAGCTAAATCCATCTTAGTCAAAGCTGGTCTTCAAATTTACCCTTACACTCTATTTATCACATGTTTTTGATAAGATCCATAACAGAACTCTTCGATATGTTCTGGCATTTTAATGCGACGAACTCTTTAAACGTGATGCATGCCACGAAATAAGGCAGGGCTATTGGATGATGGCCATGTAAATTTAAATTCTGTAATCTCATTTCCTCACTTATGAGGAAGGGAAAATTTTGCTTAGTGAATTTTCACAATTGAGCTAGCTAGACCCTATAATTTTTTCAATTTCTTGAATTTTCGCATTAAAATCTTGGACATCATCAAATTATCAGTGTGTGTTGAAATTTTATATAACACAAAAAAAATTTTCTGGCACAATAACCTCCTAAGAATAAAAACTTGCTAAACGACGACTGTTCAACGTCTTTGTAGACAATTGACAAAATGTTTATGTAAATAAAAAAATTGCAGCACTATTCTTGTATAACACTGTACTTATTGCTTTTGAAAAGTCTAATTTACACAGCTCACCTTGGCTTGTTGGTTGAGAGCTTATGCTTCCAACTAAGAGGTCTTGGGTTCGAGTCTTTGTGTATGCGTTGTGTGTGTGAGTTTGCCTTAAATGGCCAAAATGTCCCCCAAAAAAAAAAAAGTCTAATTTATATATCTAGTTTTACAAAATTGGCCCGGTTTAAATTGCCATGTCATCGAGAAATTATTACAAGTGGAGACTTAATATAGAGAACAGTCTTATTTATCTGTCACTGTGATTTTAGTGTTCACAGAGACAAAACCGAACGATTCTCTGTATCAGATCTCTACACGTAATAACCTCTCCCAGTCATCTAAGCTGAATCGGACAACTGGATGGCGATAATTATACGCGTGCAGGTTTCATCCCAACTATTATAAATATGAGCCTTATATAGTTAGCTTTGAATACATATCATATATATTTGTTATCTAAATTAAAATATTTTTTTAAATTACATAATGCTTTAATATCAAAATTACATTTTATAAAATTATATTTTACTTTATAAAAATTAATATTAATAAAATTTTGATATAATTAAATATTTAGATGTTAAGTAAATAAATAAATAATTATTATATTTACGTGTATTATATTGCACTAAACAAAATTATCATAAATAATTTCAAATAAAAATGCGGTTGCTTAGTTAGTAATATGCTATGCTTGCTAACATATTTTTAGTTTGAAAAATTTGAGTGCCAAAGCACATATTTGACGTAGACTTCTTTAAATTCTGAACCTTAATAACAATTTTAAATATTTTTATCAAGTAAATTAACGAGGCGTATTTCAACTAAGTCTTTTACAAAATAAATTAAGACTCGGAGAAAAATAAAAATTAAAAGAAGAAGAAGAAGAAGAAGAAGCAAGTACGAACAGATTACCGTCCACTATGAAAACTGGAAATTAATATAAATCGTTTAACAAGCGGAATTTGCTTTCAATAATATAACAGCGACTTCATTATTTAACCTTAGTGTTAACTATAAGGCTTAAGCTTTAGTTGAATGGCCTTCTTATTATTCTTCTGCTACTCATTACAAGATTCTTCCTTCTACTATTTGACCTTTAGCTTCAGCCAACTATATATATATATATATATAATATAGGATAAAATACAGCAGAAGAAATTGTAATAAATTTGAGTGAAATTGTAAATGTACTGTATATTTCTTTGTAATTTATATTTTACCAACGAAAAATCAATAGAATATCGGCCGGTCAGAATATGATATTATCGTAGCAGTTAATGATGAAAATTTTATCGCAATAGTGTTAACCGATGGAGCTTCAGTTATAAGTGCGCATGATGGATGATTTAAAAAAAAAAATGATAATTTCTTAAGTTCATTTAAACTAAATAACTATCAATAAAAATTCAATATTCTTAGCAATATGCCTAGTCAAAATCAGAAAAAGATTAATTTATTGATTCCAAGAGGGAAAAAGAGATCAATTGATCTATATCTGAGATATGAAATATTTATAACTAATTATGAATGTATCACATTTACTTATTGTTTGGGACGGCTTTTTTACTGCTTCTTAAAATAATTTTTTAATATAAAATCACTACCAAAAAACATGCCCTATCGCATCATTTTTTTGCAGCGGTTTACAAACCGCTGCCAAAACCCCTTATTTTGCATCAGATTTGGAATACAATTGCATCTGTTAAAACCGGTGCAACTTGCACCGTTTAAAACTGCCGGCAAATCCAAGCAGCGGCTTTAAGATACCCGAAGCCCTAATTCCTCTCTTCGCTCTGTGCTCGCGCAAACGGGAGAGAATCCGGAGAGTTGCGACCAAAATCTTCTCCTCTTGTGAATACCGGCCAGCCGGCCCTTCGATCTTCATCATTGTGAGTCTCTTCCCCTTCATCCTCTTCTTCTCTTTTTCTTCTCATTGTTT